>NW_028148242.1:17500-22579 GCF_947247035.1 Vipera ursinii | reverse complement strand
GGAACGGAACAGCTTGCCTCCAGAAGTTGTGGGTGCTTCATTACTGGAGGTTTTTAAGAAGAGACTGGATAGCTATTTGTCTGAAATGGTATAGGGTTTCCTGCCTGAGCAGGGGGTTGGACTAGAAGACCTCCACGTTCCCTTCCAACTCTATTGTTGTTGTTGTTGTTGTTGTTGTGGGACTATTCCCTGAAGATCCATAAGCATCTCAGATACTTGGCAATTGTGATGAAAGTGGATGATGGACTAAGAGAAGCAATTATTTTTATTTATTTTTTATTATCATTTTAATTCCATTTATATCCGCCCTTCTCCGAAGACTCAGGGCGGCTTACAAGCTTAGCAGTAGCCTTCATTCTATGTATATGCCTGCTTATTAGGGCTTTCACACACACCCCAAGCAGCATTATTACAAAGTCAGCTTAATTGCCCCCAACAATCTGGGTCCTCATTTGACCTACCTGGGAAGGATGGAAGGCTGAGTCAACCTTGAGCCTGGTGGGACTCGAACCTGCACTAATTGCAGGCAGCTGGTGTTACTTAAGGAGGCATCAGCCCACTGCTCCACCAAGGCTTGCATGGTGGAGAAAAGAAAAATCAGAAAACAGTCACCAAGGTGGAGAGAGAGGATCAGGGATGTGTCTCTGGGAGAGGCTGGAATAGGTGATACGGAGGGCATTTGCCCATACAGTCACCAGGAGCTACACTTCAATTACATTGCATAACTGACTGATTAAACAGCATATACTCCCAGCAAATGTAGATTACTTTAGCTCGGCGAGCTGTTGTGCCCAGCCAACCTGCAAAGTTACACCAACAATCCATTTACTCCAATGGCATCAAAGCTACTACCACGCTTGTCCTAAGGAGACTTTGTTTCAATTCCTCTTTCTTTTCTTTTCTTTTTTCCTTTGGATGTTCCTCAGCAGGACTTTTTTTCTGGCGTTGGGATGCTAATCCAGAAATGAAGCAGGTTCAGAAGTAGAATAGAATAACAGAGTTGGAAGGGACCTTGGAGGTCTTCTAGTCCAAACCCCTTCTCAGGCAGGAAACCCTATATGATTTCAGACTGTCCAGGTTGTCCAACCTCTTCTTAAAAACTTCCAGTGATGGAGCACCCATAACTTTTGGAGGCAGGTGGTTCCACTGGTTAATTGTTCTCACTGTCAGGAAATTTCTCCTTAGTTCTAGGTGGCTTCTCTTTTTGATTAGCTTCCATCCATGGCTCCTTATCCTGCCTTCAGATGCTTTGGAGAACAGCTTGACTCCCTCTTCTTTGGGGCAGCCCCTGAGACATTGGAAGACTGCTATCATGTCACCCCTCATCCTTCTCTTCATTAAACTAGACATCCCCAATTCCAGCAACCGTTCCTTTTATGTTTTAGCCTCCAGTCCCCTGATCATCTTTGTTGCTCTTCTCTGCACTCTTTCCTAGAGTCAACATGTGAGCGAGACTCTCAGCAACCATTTGTCAAAACATCTTGAGTGTTCTCAAAACTTCAAATGTGCAGACCGTGCCAGAAATGGGGAATCTTGGTATTAGAGAAATGTTGATTAGGAGTTCTGATGCTGAACTGCTAGCCACAGCATATTTCCCAGGTGACATGTAACTTCTTTTCTCAATGTTTCTTCAAGAATACTTGAAGTCTTCTTGAGATAGAAGGATTGGTGGAAAACTAGATCCTTGCCTCCAGAGGCTGTGAAGGCTCTAACACTGGAAGTTTTTAAGAAGAGACTGAACAGCCATTTGTCTGAAATGGTATAGGGTTTCCTGCCTGAGCAGGGGGTCGGACTAGAAGATCTCCAAATGTCCCTTCCAACTATTATTATTATTATTATTATTATTATTATTATTATTATTGTTGTTGTTGTTGTTGTTGTTGTTGTTGTTGTTGTTGTTGACATCATGTTATTTTTGGCTCCAACTCTGATGAGCTATTCCCCATGCCATCAGCTCCAATGGCCATCACCCCCCATTTGTGCTCAAAAGATGCTCTTATACATGCTTTAAGGGGAGATGGTGGCGAAATAACCTTCGTTGGTCTCTGTGTGACATTGTCACGCACACATTGCACTCACAACTTCTGAAGGCAAAGGTATTGCACTGGTTGATTGGCCTCCCGGTTGGAAAGTTTCTCCTTAATTCCAGGTTGCTTCTCTCTTTGAGTAGTTTCCATCCGTTGTTTCTTGTCTTCGCCTTCTGGTGCTTTGGAAAATAGAGTTGACCCTCCCTCTTCTTTCTGGCAGCCCCTCAAATACTGGAAGACCGCTATCGTGTGGTGATGTCCAAGTCTTGTTTTAAGTCTCAGTATCAGTATAAAGAGTTGGAAGGGACCTTGGAGGTCTTCTAGTCCAACCTTCTGCTCAAGCAGGAGACACCTACACCATTCCAGAAAAATGGATCTCCCATTTCTTCTTAGAAACCTCCAGTGATGGAGCAGGAACAACGTTTGGAGGCAACTTCTGTTCCACTGATTTAATTGTCCTCACTGTCAGGAAATTCCTCCTTAGTTCCAGGTTGCTTCTCTCCTTGAGGAGTTTCCATCCGATGTTTCTTTGTCTTCCCTTGTGGTGCTTTGGAGAATAGCTTGACTCCCTCTTCTTGGTGGCAACCCACAAGTATTTTGGGCCTTCCCTGATCCTAAGTGTCTGTTGCAAGACACTTTTAAAAGAAATTCTGACATCTGGGAAAGCACTGGCTGTTGATACAGGTGGGACCTTCTCTTTAACTAGATCTTTCAGGGAGAAAAAAAAACAAATTAATCAAGAGCTAGCTGAAGTGGGTTTAATGATTGCATTCTGCATACAATCAGCTTCTCCTTTTCCGAGGGCCATCAATATGTCAAGGGAAGACATATCTGAAGGATGTAGCTCTTCACGTCAAGGTTATCTATTCTCCGCAAGGCTCCCACTCTTTGCCAGAGCTGATACTTTAGGCTGCCTGTGTCTAACATTTTCATCAACTCGGCAATCAATCAAGGTAATAATGTTGTGCAAAAAAAATCAATTAACAACGCAATTAAACTTTCCTTATTATCTCAAAGGGCTGAAATAATACCTGAAGGGGAGACAGACTCACTGGATACAGACATCTATAACCCAGTGTGAAAGTGAATTACGAGCCGGGACAGATGTAAGCATGTACAAGTACAGTTATTTTAAATGGGATGTAGCTCATCCAGGCAGCCTATCCATCACGGAAAAATCCTATATCCTAAAATTCCAAATTACTTTAAAGAAATATATGACACCCGAAACCTAATTCATATTCCCCTGGAAAGATAACACACAGACAAATATACACATACAGAAGAGAGAGAGAGAGAGAAAGACACACAAAGAGAGAAAGACAGAGAGAGGGAGAGGGAGAAAGAGAGAGACAGAGAAAGAGGGAGAGGCAAACAGCCATCTTGCCTTCCAGCTCCGCCAGTAATCTGAACGGGGTTATTATTCAAAGGCAAAATGATATTTCAAAGAGAACATAAAATATAAACGCTATAATAACATTTACGTCTGTATACCAGCCATGTCAATAAATGCAAGCTATCAATTATACATTATCTGGAATATGTGTGTGTGTATGTGTGTGTGTGCGCACACACACACACACACACACACACACACACATATATAGAGAGAGAAAGGTTACCAGAATCAGAACTTTTAACCCATTGCAGATAATTCAAATATTGTACTACATATCGAGAGACTTATATTCACGTGGGAGAAAAGATGAGATCAGCTGCTCTGTTTGGGAAGAATCCCTGGTTTTCTGGATCAAGCCATGATCGGAAACTGGTTTCATGAAACGTTCCAAAGGGGGAGAAGGAAAAAAAAGAACAAGAGAAAAGGAAGTTTCACTCCGGATGTGCCCAGTTTGGAAAATTCCTCTCAATCATGTGATATCAAATATTGGGCAGCCCTATGAAAACATGCTCTGGGACTCCGATTATTATTATTATTATTATTATTATTATTATTATTATTATTATTATTATTATTATTATTATTGTTGTTGTTGTTGTTGTTGTTGTTGTTGTTATTATTATTATTATTATTATTATTATTTTATTTATTTTATTTATTTAATTTCTATACCGCCCTTCTGAAGGACTCAGGGCGGTGTACAGGGCAGTAAAAATACAATAAAAAATACAATATACAATATTACTACTACTAGTAGTAGTACTACTACTACTATAAAACTTTTATTCATACAGTCAACTGAACACTCAAACTGACTGGCACTCATGGTTGACACGGGCTGCTGCCAGCATCCTAGGTATCAACCAGGTATCTCCTTAAAATGTAAGATGTTCTGAGTAGCCCAGTTTTTTGTCGCTTTGCTGGAGTTATTGCAGGAAGTTACTACTACTACTACTACTACTACTACTATTATTATTATTATTATTATTATTATTATTAATAATAATAATAATTTACAGGTAATCCTTTAGTTACAACCGCTACAGAGCCCAAAATTTCTGCAGTTAAGGGAGTTTTGCTCCATTTTACGACCTGGCTTGCCACAGTTGTGAAGTGGACCACTGAAGCTGGTCACTTAGCAATCCTGGTTGTTAAGAGAACCTGTCTTCCCCCCCACACCCACTTGCACCACTCAGGTGACCCTGAGGACACAGATACACCTCCACGAGGGCTCAATGGCTGGCTAGTAGAAGGCTGCCCATTGCACAGAAGGTCTTATGGAGTTTACATCTCATGGGGGGGACAGAGAGGTAACAACAGCTTGCTAGGAACCTGAATGAAGATTTGCTCCACCCCAGAAGGAAAGACAATCATAATATCCATTATCTAGGGAGGTGCCACGACTTATTGGTCTTCAAACTGTGCCTTCAAATTCTTTCCGCTGTGTAAGATTTAGAAATTCACCTTAACATTTGCTTAGACGCGAGCGTACGGGTTGATGATCGTGGTGTTGTTGTTTTTTTTATTTATTTTTTTAATCTTTTCTTAGAGTGGACCAAACTGTTATATTTTTCTTCGCTCTGGCTGGGCACAAAGGTAGAGAGTGAGTGGGATTTTTTTTCATTCTCCCACAAGTCAGGTTCCTAGCCATCA
>NW_028148242.1:0-12500 GCF_947247035.1 Vipera ursinii | reverse complement strand
CCCAGTTCTCCTTGTATTGGGACTATATTTTGCTTATCAGGTCCAGTGCTGGATATTTTAATTAAAAATGCCACATTGGGCATTAAAGGTTGGCCATCTCTCTCTCCCTCCCTCTCTCTCTCTCTCTCTCTCTCTCTCTCTCTCTCTCTCTCTCTCTCTCTCTCTCTCCCTCTCCCTCTTTCCATCTCTCTGGAATTATTTTCAGAAGATATCACCAACAGGAGAAATATTACGAAAGGAAGACCTTTTTCCCCCAAATGTTCTTCCTAAAGCCCCCAGCTCTGACCATTTGCAGAGTTTTCTCAACTGCTACAAGTGGGAAGTGGATGGGGTGTGACTGTGTGTGTGCGTGTGAGCATAAATCCTTGTGAGTCTGCCTCTCTGTGTACAAAAAAGGATGCTGGTCTCTTTGTCACCTCACGGAAAACGATAAGGGAGATTATATTCTTTGTTAGCAATCAAAAAAAATTACACACACATACACACACACACACACACACACACATCCATTCCCACGGAGACTGTTTTAGCCTGGCTTTTATCAGGGACCTCTGAGCAAAAAGAAAACACACACACACACACACATATGAACACATACACACACAGAGAAAAAGTGAACATAAACCACCCAGTAATGGAAGCGAACCTGCGCTCCTCTGGTAGGTGCTCCTCCTTGAACACAACACACCATTCATTTAAACAACTGTGGGCCGAAGGAGTTCGAAAAAAGAAAGAAAGAAAGAACAACAACCAGCCAGCTGACTTGAACAGTCAGAAGCCCCTTTTTCCCCAGGCCAACAGCAGCAGCACAGCTGGATTTCATTTCTTTGCTGCCAGAGACCGTCCAGCCTCTCTCCTCGCCCAGGGTCCGTGGAGTGGAGCGCCATCCTCGGCGAAGGCCTTTATTTGAGGTGACAGCTCCTCACACTTTTGTGTCCAGATCACCCCGTGTCGCCCAGATCGCCTAGAAAAACGGGAGCGCTTCTGCCACAAATCCCAAATTTGGAGTGACTGAGGTTATCCTTCAGGCCTTCTCGGATTGGGGAAAAACAACAACAACAACAAAAAAAAAACCACAAACCCTTGACTGCCGAAGCCTGCCAGGAACTTCAGAAAACAACCTCTGGAGCTTGCGATGATGGCTGGGGAAGGAAAGAGAAGAAAAAAAATAAATCTGCAGGAACCACAAAGAAGATTCCAAGCAATAGGAAAGGATGTCAGGTTTTGTTAGCGCGGCGAGGGTGTCAGAATACGCGTGGCGCAATACGGCACCCGTATCTCTGTCCTGTGTGTCTGTTTTGTGTCACTGCACACAATTCCAGGCTTGTCTCCCATCCTGACAGTGTCTTCTCAGATCGAGTTATTGTCCAAAGAGCCACTCCACCCCAATCATCGCCTGGATTGGAAGCCTGGCCTTTCGCCTTTGAACGCGCTTGATGTCTATTTAAAGATCGGGATGGTGACGGCAGGATCTGTTTTCGCAGTCAAGAGATCAGGGACAATATTACTATGTGGCCTCCTTTGTCTCAGCCACGACACCACATCGCCTGTCGGATGCATTCATCAAAGGGGGTCCCGTGCACCACCATTTCCATAAATAGCCTCCATCCCAGGTGCCAAAAGGGGGGGAAACCCCCCAAATTTAAAAAACATAGGATTGACTTTATCAGTCCCATCTGCCAAAGGAACTTGAGGAATGTTGTTAATAAAAGACAACTCCTGCTAATAAAAATACACTTCATGGTCTTTAAATTTCGATCCTTAAAATCGACAGCCCTGGCTAGCCTCATGGGGAAACGAGGAGCAGCAAATAGCTTGCGTGTTTGTCATGAAAAGTTATTCTGGAAGATAAAAGCCCTGTTTTTCACGGATGGTGACTCCCAGAAAAAGAGCAGAGGGATTTATCTATTTCTGATAACGTGTGTTACCTTCCCAGCCGTTCATCCATCAGTCTAATCTCTTTATTACTGCCTTAATCTCTGAAGAAAAGCAAGTATGCACCAAAGTGAGGAATTATATGCATGTTACATTGTGCATATGGTATATATTATATTCTCTTCCAAATTAGGTGTTTCCAAATATGTTACTTTTCACGTTTGAACGTATTCTTTCAGAAGACACCTTTCTAAATATCTTCAGATCTGTACATGTATGCTAAAAGCCACCCACCCACTGAATTCAATTGAATACACTCAGTGCTCATGTTTATCAGAATTTTCTGGGAATCCTTGGAAAGCAGAAGGCATATGGATGGCTTAGCTGTGATCCGGTAGATCAAGTTTAATCTGGAAGTGGCATAAATTCAAAATAGATCTCACAGTGAAAAATTTTCAGTTGCAGTTACAGGACTTTCCAACTGAACATATACTCTTTGTCAATGTTGTTTGGTTTTTTTTCTTTTTGTCTAAAATAAAATTCAATCTGAAATTAAACATGCTTAAGGATTAATTTAATTTTGTTGGCCTACGTTTCAAAATCCAACGAAGGAAAGAACGCTGCTTTCTGGACTAATTTACAGATCAGTGGAACATCCTTCTGATTTTGCATGTCTTTGAACTTTACAATGATCTTCAAAAACAAAAAAGGCCAAAATGAACATTATTTTACTATCTATTAATGTATGATACTTTTAGAAAGACTTTTTAAAAAGATATAGAGGCATATTTTGGAAGGAAAGCATAAGCAAATATTTATTTTAATAGAATTATTGTGTTCTTTTTATAATCCAGAAATAGGATAGAACAGATTTATAAACAAATAAACATTTGTTTCTACCAAAGTGTTAGAATAGAACAAAGGGAAGGGACCTTAGAGGTCTTCTAGTCCAGCCCCCTGCTCAAGCAGGAGAACCTATGCCATTTCAGACAAGTGACTGTCTAGTGTCTTCTTAAAAACCTCCAGTGATGGAGCGGCCATGATTTCTGGTGGCAAAGCTGTTCCACTGGTTGATTGTCCTCACTGTCAGGAAGTTTCTCCTTAATTCCAGGTTGCTTCTCTCCTTGATCAGCTTCCAACCATTGTTTCTCGTCGTTCCCTCTGGTGCTCTGGTGAACAATCTGGACCCCTCTGCCTTGTGGCAACCCCTCATATACTGGGACGCTGCTATCATGTCTCCCCTATTCTTTTCTTTAGACTAGCCATACCCAATCCTGCAGCCGTTATTCATATGTTTTGGTCTCCAGGCCTTGGATCATCTTAGTTGCTCTTCTCTGGATTTTTTTCCCCCAAACTCTCAACATCTTTTTTGTGATATGGTGACCAAAATTGGCTGCGGTATTCCAGGTGTGGCCTCACTAGGGTTTTATAAAGTGGTACTAATACCTCGTGTGATCTTGATTCTATGCCTCTGTTTATACAACCCAGGATTATGTTAGGTTTTCTGGCTGCAGCTGCACACTGCTGACTTATAGTCAAGTGATCCTCCACTAGGACTCCAAGGTCCCTCTCGCAGTCACTGTTTTTAAGCCAGGTCTCACCCAGTCTGTATTTGTGCCTTTGATTTTTCCTGCCTAAATGTAAGACTTTGCTTTTCTCCACGTTGAAACTCATTGTGTTGGATAGGGCCCATTGTTCGAGTTTGTCAAGTTCGCTAATCCAAGAATCTTCCATGTATTTTGATTCCAACTAGCATTCCATGTATCAGAAATTATAGAGGTTGTAGTCCACATCTAATTCTATATTATATATCTCTGAAACAGAATGTGAAGATTTAGAATAGAATTCCCAGGGAATTTCACCTGAATGTATGTTGTATTTTAACAACAAGTTGGGTAATTGTGGAATGAATATATTTTGCACCGATATTTTACTATGTGGCAACTTTTACGCAGTGATACGTAATGATATGTGAGAGCTAATATATTTGCAGGATGCGGCCCAAAAAAGTCAAGATGTCAACCACAACAGTGTAAACTTCAACCAATTTTTTAATGTGTGTCAGAGATGTGACACCCCCCCCAAACTCATGGCCTTGATTACAGCATTATGGGCAGTGTGTTGATTTATAGACACCTCTGTGCATTTTCACGCTTGTGGTCTACCCAAACAAGCAGATTGCTAAAATTCTGTCTAAAGTACATGATTTTTGTCATGTAAATTTCTCTCTGAATTTGAGGGGAGCTACTGTGGAGTAAATTCAAAAGTCAAATTTTATGTAAGGATGCAAAATAGACATGTTTACTATTGCCTGATTAAGTGACGACATCTAGTTGACCTTGAATGATCTCAAGGGCCCAATTTGTGTCTGGAGTGGTCCATCAGAGATGTAGACAAGATCGAAGCAAACAGAATACTAATTTAGTATTGTTTTATTTTTAAAAAACAGCCAATACCCTACAGCAGGGGTCTTCAAACTCGGCCCTTTTATGACTTGTGGACTTCAACTCCCAGAATTCTGGGAGTTGAAGTCCACAAACCATAAAAGGGCCGACTTTGAAGACCCCTGCCCTAGAGGGATGTTATTCATGAAGTCACCAGAAACTGAACTTTGATTTGAAGGAAGGTTTGGTCTTTTAAATGTTGAATTAAAATGCTTGACAGATGCTACGTGGGCCTTTTGTAACAAGTATCCTGAACTCAGATTAATGTAAGAACACTGTTGCCCTCTGCATGGGTGATTCTTGATCATCAATTCTGTGAAGGAGAGAGAGAGAGAGAGAGAGAGGGAGGGAGGGAGAGAGAGAGAGAGAGAGAGAGAGAGAGAGAGAGAGAGAGAGAGAGAGAGAGAGAGAGAATGGATTCCCATTCTAGCCATACCAGGTATCTAGATGTGGATTGAATGCTTAAGAAAGGCCTACGAATCCGCATAACACATGCAAGGATGGCCCTGGAGAGGAAAATCAGATTCCTTCCTAAGTTCTGGAAATTTACATCCTATTTAAACAAAGAGATGGGGAGAGAATTAACTTTGTTGTGAGTTACACAAGGACAATAAAGATACTCTTATTCTAAAAAAGAAATATTGATCTTGTTCCTTTGCCTCAAAGATAAAGCAGAAAAACCTAGCCCGGTCCAGGCCGTAAGATATCGAGTATTCAAATACAAGATTGAAGGAAACTCGGTTGTTGGACTCATCGTTTTCATTCCCATCCGCTGTACAGGCTCGCGTTGTACCCCTCGCCATAACCGTTTCTCTTCCTCTGCTCCAGGTGTTCTGGGGAAGTGCCGTTATGTCTACTACGGGAAGCATTCAGAAGGCAACCGATTCATTCGTGACGACCAGCTTTAAAGATCAAGACGTGGTTCTGCCTAGCCCTGCCTCTTGCCCTGTGCTACCCACACATCATGCCTTTGCATCTGCAGACCAAGAGGTACACACCATACATCCACACAGACACACCCGGCGTTCAACTGGTAGAATGGAAAGAAAGAGAAAGTGTAAATCCAGTTATCTTGGCCAGGCCTGTCAAAAGCATCCTTCAGTGTGTGCTTGAGTAGACACATCGATTTTGACAGGGTTGCCTCTAAGCAGGTTTCATCTACCCGGGGTGACAGAGGGCCGTAGCAAAGCACCAGACCTGACAGCGGGGACACCGTGATGGATTGCCTGACCCCCCAACGTTGCTTGCAAAAGGTCACACCTGGCTCTCACTGAGCATGCTCAGACGGTCGGCGGCAGCCTGTTGAGTGTGAAAGCTACACGTCTGTCAGAAAGGAACGCTGCAGCTGGAGCGTTAAAGGGCATCGCTTCCTCATGCGACTCGATTTTCCACAAGAATTAAATATTTTGGGTGGGCCCACGAAGAATGCGTGGAGGGCACGGCGGGGTTGGGCGGTGCTTGCAGAGAAAAATAAACGTGATTTAACATTTAACCTCTGGAAGAGTGGTTTCTTGATAAACCCGGAGGGCGGTGGTGGTGTCGAAGCATGACTGGAAGGAATTTGGGAAGTTAAAAAAATCTAGCAATATCTCAACCTTCTGCTTTTGATGAGGGCAAAAACAGAGGGTGCTTGAAAGTTCGGGGAGAGGGGGTCAAAAAAAGTCAAGAAGGAGGCTGTTACTGCTTCATAAAAGACCCACCTCCATTTTACGTGCAAAGCCATCTTCTGGGTGACGCCATTTTGTGTGTGTGTGTGTGTGTGTGCGCGCACACACACACACACACACACACACACACACACATATATAATTTATATATATGTCATATGTTAACTCTTAGATTACCTTGCTAGGCCCCAAACATGGGGCAAATCTTTATTTCCTGTTTTCAGCCTTATCTCAAAGGCCATCGAACAGGCTGTAGTCACACCGGACAGTTCATATATTTGTGTAAATTACTAACAATATCAGCCTCCCTAAATTCTTTGTTAGTAATTTACACTATATATATATATATATAGTAAAAGGTAAAGGTTCCCCCGCACATGCGTGCTAGTCGTTTCCAACTCTAGGGGCCGGTGCTCATCCCCGTTTCAAAGCCGAAGAGCCAGCGCTTGTCCGAGGACGTCTCCGTGGTCATGTGGCCGGCATGACTAGACGCCAAAGGCGCACGGAACGCTGTTACCTTCCCACCGCAGTGGTCCCTATTTTTCTACTTGCATTTTTACGTGCTTTCGAACTGCTAGTTGGGCAGAAGCTGGGACGAGTAACAGGCGCTCACTCTGCTACGCGGCATATATCCATCATTGGGGGGGTGGGGGTGGATTATATATATTATATATATTTAAAGTATAAAATCTTCGAACACCAGGATGGATAAAAAACAGTCGTTTATTGCTAAAAGATCATAATAAGCAATAAAAAGTAACCGTTTAAAGCCTATCTGCCTAATCTAAGCTTTCGCTGGTCCTCTGCCAGCGTCATCAGAGAAAGCATTGAAGGTTTGAAAAACCGTTGGTCAGCCTGTTTGGTTCCATGCTCTGCTCATTGGCCGTGTGATGGACCTTGCTCTAGCCTGTCGTGATTGTTCTGACTGTCTCACATCGCTTCCCTTGCAATCCGGTCTTACTGTCCCCTTTTTAAAAATCTTTCTCCTCCCTTCGGTTTGACTACCTTAACTGATCTTGTTTTTTTTTTTGTTGTTCCTCATCCAATGTCATAGCTGTTGGTATTTGTATTTCCTTGTTCTCTGTGTCCTCCTTCTCTACCCTCCTTGCTTGTGATTGGGATAGCACAGAATGGCCAATCACAGGCAAGGAGGGTAGAGAAGGAGGACACAGAGAACAAGGAAATACAAATATATGTGTGTATGTATTTTGTTGTTAGTTGCAAAGTCGTGTCCGACCCATCGTGACCCTATGGACAACGTTCCTCCAGGCCTTCCTGTCCTCTACCATCTTCTGGAGTCCATTTAAGCTCACGCCTACTGCTTCAGTGACTCCATCCAGCCACCTCCTTCTCTGTCGTCCCCTTCTTCTCTTGCCCTCAACCTTTCCCAGCGTTAGCCTCTTCTCCAGTGAGTCCTTCCTTCTCATTAGGTGGCCAAAGTATTTGAATTTTAGCTTCAGGATCTGGCCTTCTAAAGAGCAGTCAGGGTTGATCTCCTCTAGGACTGACCGGTTTGATCGCCATATGTGTATGTATATGTGTGTGTATATATATATATGTGTGTGTGTGTGTGTGTGTGTGTGTGTGTGTGTGTGTGTGTGTGTTAAGTGTTAAGTATTTTAGAATACCTTGCTAGGCCCCAAACACGGGACAAAACTTATTGCCTGTTTCAGCCTAACCCAAGGCCATCCACAGGCTGTAGTCACAACAGTGACAGCTCATATTTGTGTAAATTTTTTGGATTGCTAACAATCCAACAGTCTCCCTTTAATTCTTTGTTAGCAATCCAAAATATTTACATACACACACACACAAACATATATATATATATATATATATATATATATATATATATATATATATATATATATATATATATATATATATATATAATCCACACACCCCAATGATGGCTCCAATTCTGTAAAACAATCCAGGCAGAATCACTGTGAAGAAACCACAGCGTGCCTGGCTGAGGAATTCTGGGAGTTGAAGTCCATGAGTCATAAAAGGGCCAAGTTTGAAGAGAAGATGGAGATGTAACCCTCTCATTTTTCCACCACATGGTGCCTCCAACATAACACTGAATTGTCAAGACCAATAGCTCCGGATGAGTCCATTCGTCTTGAATTTAGCCATTTCCTTTTCAAACCAAACAAATTACCCATGTAATGAATTTCACAGTTGAACTGCGTGCTGTTTGAAGAAATACTTGAAGTTGTCTGTCCGAAATCTTCAAACCTGTTCCATTAGAGGCCCCTGCTCCTTGCCTTTGGAGAAAATGGAAATCTCTTCCCTGTTCTCTTTCTTTTTCACATACCCCTTGACTGTGTCCAACACACAGTTGCCTTTTTCCCCCTAAGCTAAATCCTCCACGTGGAAAGCTTTTTATGCGACAGATCACAAATTGATTAGAAAGGACTTGCCTTGTAATTGAATTTAATGACCAATTAATAGATCTTAAATAAGATTTCTATGAGTTGAGTCAAGAACAGCCAGAAGAATCTGCTCTGAAAAACAGTTCCTGGCGGAGGCTGAGCATTAGAGGATACCAGCTATGCAACAGCAATGCTTAAGCAGGGGTGTTCAAACTTGGCCTTTTTATGACTTGTGGACTTCAACTCCCAAATTCCTCAGCCAGTCCAATTTTGAAGACCCCTGGCTTACAGGGTGAATTGGAGGAAATCATGCAGATCTCCAATACTCAAGCAGACTGTAAGTCATGATTATTTACATTTCATTGGTAATTTTGTTGCATAAATACACAGTTTGGTCATAGCCATGGCATAAAGAGCCATGGTGGCGCAGTGATTAGAATACAGTATTGCAGACTAATTTTGCTGAAACATTCAATTTCACAGCTACTAAGATTGTTGGACAAACAGGAACAAAAACAGCCAGGGAAATGATTGAAGCCTGGGAAACAGGCCCCTTGCCAGTCAACCAGAGTGCTGATTTACCACCAGCCTATCAGTTACTTAGAAGGTGAGGGCTGGGCAGTACAAGAAAACAGCAGCCAATAACCAGCCATCAACACACCAGCCAATAACCAGCCATCAACACAGAGCAGCCCAAAAGACGTATTCCAGTAGGTTCTCTAAAGATGGTTCCAGCAAGAGTAAATGTCTGGCCCTGGTACCCAACTCAAATTTGAACTCACTCCTGATACTCTTCACTTCATCCTCCCAGGAACACACCCACACACACCCCAGCCATCCCCAACAATGACCCCACCACCATGATGAAGCAACAAAACAGGACATGGAAAAGGGATGGCATTTCATCCCCTACTTCACCATTTTTCCAGTGTGCTTCTTGTTTTATTGCAAGCTGCAGCAATGATGGATTGCCGGAGGCGAGGGAAAGAAAAACAAACAAACAAAGGTCCTGTGAATGACAGCATAAAACCCGGGGACTTTCTTTCAAAAGGGCGGGAAAAGAAATGAATGATGGGGTTGAGATTATGCTGGCGCTCCTGCAGGAAAAACAATTTATGTAGCTGCGGTGAAGCACGCCGGAGATAAAGATTCATGCCACCTTGCCTACTTTGAGTGATACGTGCCAATCATGAAATTAGTTTTTCCTTCTTTTTCTGGGCTACGATTTCCCCTGGAAAAGCGATCCCCCTCACGTTTTGCTTTGCCTCACTGAGATGAAGGGGAATAGGAGTAAATATGACATTTAATATAGTTCATAAAAGATTGGCATTGTTCCTAACCCTTCTTTCCCCGAAAATCCGTCACTTCAAGCTCGGGATTGTCTTTCCAGGATCCGAGTAACATCAGTGGCATTCTCAGAGAAGAAGAATCTTCTAATGATTGCCCATTTCCCTGCTCACAGTTCTGTTCTTGAGCCACTGACTCACGATTGCAAAAATACTTGAAATCTTGCATTATACAAAATAACAGACTTTGAAGGGAACTTGTAGTCATCTAGTCCAACCCTCTGCTCAAGCATTTCAGACCAGTGTCAGTCCAGTCTCTTCTTAAAAACCTCCAGTGATAGAGTGTCCATGACTTCTGAAGGCAACTTCTGTTCCTCTGGTTAATTGTCCTCTCTCTGTTAGGGAATTTCTCCTTAATTCCAGGTTGCTTCTCTCCTGGGTTAGTTTCCATCCCTTGTTTCTTGTCTTGTCCTCTGATGACCTACAACCAATGGAACAGAACGTACCTTCAGAGGTTGTGGGGGCTTCATCACTGGGCTGCCATTTGTCAGAAATGGTGTAGGGTCTCCTGCTTGGGTGGGTGGGGGGTGGACTAGATGACCTACAAGGTCCCTTCCAACTCTGTTATTCTATTATTCCAAACCAGTGGAACGGCTTGCCTCCAGAAGTTGCAGGTGATCCATCACTGGAAGGTTTTCAAGAAAAGACTGGACAGCCATTTGTCTGGAATGATCTAGGGTCTCCTCTTGAGCAGGGGTTGGTCTAGAAGACCTCCAAGGTCCCTTCCAACTCTGTCATTCTGTTATTCTAAACCTGTGGAACGGCTTGCCTCCAGAAGCTGCAGGTGATCCATCACTGGAAGGTTTTCAAGAGGAGATTGGACAACCCTTTGTCTGAAATGGTACACAGATGCATGCCAGAGCAGGGGGTTGCACTAGATGACTACAAGGTCCCTTCCGACTCTGTTATCCACGTTTGTTCTCTCAGATCACGAGGCCCAGCTTAGTTTGAAAGCCAGCTCAAGCTACACCAACTGACAGTTCCTTGGCAGGTTGCAAACTTATTTCGCTTAGGGAAATGGTGAAGAAATAATAGACTGGATGGATGGCTGCAAACTCTAAAGCTCACTCAGTTCAGATCTCTGAATTGTACCACCGTGCCGTCATTCCGACGGCTCCAGCCCTTAACGGCAATTTCACCAAAGGGCGGCCAGTTATATCTGGTGACGTTTAGGGCGATTAACTCTTGGCAGGCCTTAGGGACTGAAATTAGACTCCAGGATGCTTTTCTCAGGGGGGAAAAACGAAAACCGCTTTCTGAAACTCCTCCAGCAGCTTCTGCTTCACTTTCCTTGAAAACAATCTCAGTCTCCTAAAAACTCTTCCCTGCCACGCACGTCACTAGGTGATGTGGCAGGATCCACGATTGCAGATCTTATTAATGGTCTGGGCAGTTTTTTTTTTTCTTTCTCCAAATTCATAACTCACCGAAAAGGCAGGACAAGAAGCAACGGATGGAAACTAACCAAGGGGAGAGAAGCAACCTGGAACTAAGGAGGAACTTCCTGACCTGTGAGGACAATTAGCCAGTGGAACAGAAGTTGCCTCCAGAAGTTAAGGGTGCTGGAAGATTTTAAGAAGAGATTGGGCTGCCATTTGTCCCAAAAGGTTCTCCTCCAAGGTCCCTTCCAACTCTGTTGTTCTGTAAACAGAGGCGGAAATGCTACTCAGCTTCTCATGATGGACAGTCAGAGATACGTGTACCTCACACAACTTAACATTCCCAAGCAAAAAAGGGCCTTTACTTTGCCTGAGGCAAGGCACTGCCTTCCACACTCCTAAACTGAAAATATAAAAAAGATAACATACCCTTTACAACTGGACCTTTACAAGGACCATCCAGTCAGAGGCTGAAGAAGCTTCTTGATGAGAAGTGAAATGTCTTGGAAGGAAGGAAGGAAGGAAGGAAGGAAGGAAGGAAGGAAGGAAGGAAGGAAGGAAGGAAGGAAGGAAGGAAGGAAGGAAGGAAGGAAAATGTAATATGTAGATAGGTAAAATCTCACCAGAGAAAACCTTCCACAACTCTAGTATCCCTCTGGCATCTGACTCCATTTGCCCTGAGCCAGAGGAACAACCTTGTTGCAGTAACATGTTTTGACTCCACAAGATGCTGAACAACATTTGGGAACGTCCCCCTCTTCCAGCTTCAGAAAGGCCCAGAGCCGGTCCCTGAAGTGGGGGCAAAGTAAGGGGGATGCGGGGAGTCCGAGAGCTCCCCCCTGGAGAATCATCAACGCAAAGACTTCATTTGTGTCTCCAGCACCGCCCGAGTTTGCAAAGGTGGCTTTTGCCTTCCCTTTGGCAGGTGGGGAGGGGATCAAAGGAATCCCAGCTGCCCTTTCCTGCCTGTGCAGGTGTGTGTGTGTGTGTGCTCGTGCATGCACACCGGAAAGACACACACACACACACACACACACACAAATTGGATGTGCTTATATTCATGTCCCCTCTTTTAACCCTTCTGTGCTCCCTGGCTGTCATCAGGAAGGCAATTGTGAGGGATATAAAACACCCCAAAGTGACCTCTGCACCCGAAAGAAATAAGCAGTTGGCGGATGTGATGTACTGCCCATCAAGAATGACAAACTCAAGGATTTTTCTCTCCGGTTCTTGAGATTATTGTTCCTGCCATTTCTCATCTCCTGCCTGCAGGCTGCTGACTCTGATTGATGAGATGATGGAGGGAGAACCTATGAAGCTTTGGTGATCCAGTTTGTCCTTATCCCATTGCCCAGAGCTGCACCTCCAAGGAGGGACCATAAATTTATCCAGGCTTTTTTTAATAACCTCG
>NW_028148243.1:0-12803 GCF_947247035.1 Vipera ursinii | reverse complement strand
CTTTCCTTTCCTTTCCTTTCCTTTCCTTTCCTTTCCTTTCCTTTCCTTTCCTTTCCTTTCCTTTCCTCCCTCTCTCCCTCCTTCCTTCTCTTTCTATCTCCTCCCCCTCCTCTCCCTTCCCTCCCCCCCTTGCCACTTCTCTCCTCCCCTTCCCTTCCCTCTCCTCTCCTCTCTTCTCCGGTCCTCTCCTCTCTTTTCCTTTCCCTTCCTCCCTCTCTCCCTCCTTCCTTCTCTATCTCCTCCCCCTCCCTTCCCCCTTGCCTCTTCTCCCCTCCCCTCCTTTCTCTTCTTCTCTGCCCCTTCTTCCCTCCCCTCCCCTCCCCTCTCCTCTCTTTTCCCTTCCCTCTTTTCTTCCCTTCCTCTGCTCTGCTCTGCTCTGCTCATGGAAGCTGGCAAGATTCCCAGAGGATCCAGGATCCAGGACCTCCGCTGAAGCTTCCTGCTGTGGGTCCATCCCATATGGTTGAAACAGCCTCCTGCCCTTGTACTGCGAGCTCCGCCCCTTCTCTAGGGGCACATGCCCCCCCCGTGCATGCATTAAAGGGGCGGGGCTTGGGCATTGCTTGATGCAATGCTGCTTTTGTCGTCCTGGGGTGCCCCCACGCCCCACCACCTCTGCAGCTGTGACTGAAGTCGTTCGAGCATGGAGGGGTGCGTAGTAGGCCACAGAGGGTCAAAAAAGTCGAGATGGACTGCCCCATTGTAAACTGCCCTTGTTTGGGATTGGCGGCTGTGCAAATGGAATAAGTGAAATAAAAAATGAAGAGCGGGTTGTGCCTTGAACTGCAGAACTTGTGGCTGCCCCCTTGGAGACAGCCCTAGTTACTAAGGAGAAACTAAGGAGAAACGTCCTGACAGTTAGAACGATTAACCAGTGGAACTACCTGCCTCCAGAAGCGGTGGATGCTCCAACACTGGAAGCTTTTAAGAAGAGATTGGATACCCATTTGGCTGAAATGTTGTAGGGCTTACCTGCCTGAGCAGGGGGTTGGACTAGATGACCTCCAAGGTCCCTTCCAACTTTATTATTATTATTACTAAAATTACCCCAGGATAGAAACATACGTTAGCTAGCCCTCAGAGCAGGGCCGCAAGTGAGCCCCCAAATTCCACGGCTGTGCAAGGCGATGTCTAAGTGCGTCTCGCCCCATGTTACGACCTTTCTTGCCACCGCCGTTAAGGGAATCCCTGCAGTTGTTAAATTGGCAACACCGCTGTTCAGCGAATCCAGCTTCCCCCATTGACTTTGCTTGTCAGAAAGGGGTCACCTGACACCCCCCCCCGGGCACCGCCACCCGTCATAAATACGAGTCAGTTGCCAAGCATCCGAATTTTTGGGTGAGGTGACCGTGGGGGAGGTTGCAACGGTCGTAACGGTGAAAAAAAACGGTCGTAAGTCCATTTTCCCAGCGCTGTTGTAACTTTCCAAATTTGGATCATGTGACCAGGGGGCTGTTTTTTTTTTGTTTTTAAATTGACACTGTAACTTGGAACAGTCACTCAGCAAACTACCGTAAGTCGAGGACTCCCCTGTCTATTGCGTTCCCTTTTGCTAACTCTCACTGTTCCTGGCTGCATTTTAGGTGGCGAGGAAGAAAGAGGTGCAACCGCAACTGACCATCCACCTCGCCAGGTTGCCAGATCTGGCTCTGCAGATTTCCTTTCGGCATGGCAGCCGGCGGCGACCCTGCGATGATGCGACTACGGGGATGAGCAGCTCAACCTGACTCCTTTGTGCTCCCAGCCACTCCCTCTTGTATTTAATTTATTTATTTTATTTGAGTTTTTTGGTTTCAGCCGGGAGGGAGAAACAGGTTTAAAGGAGGAGGTGTTTGGCCCAGCTGCTGGTTTGAAAAGAAGAAATTCAAGCTGGCCGGTGGGCGTGGGGCAGGGTGGAGCCGAAGAAAGTTTCGGTCCTCTGCAAAAGGCAAAACCGCCTTTCTGGAGGGTGTCACCGTTTCTTAGGCCAGGGCCTTAATTTCGCCGTTAAATTTCCCCTCTGCTCTGCGAAGAGATCTGAGGCGCCATCTGCAACGGCTTTGGGGGGGGGGGCGGGGGCTGGGTTTGGGTAGAAAAGGCTTCGTAGGCAAGCCTGTCCTTTCTGAGAACCATGAGGACTGGAAACTTAACTGCAGCTTCAAAGGCATTTCTTTGTTTGGGCAGTGAATTTAGGCACCGCCCCTCTGTCTGTCTCCCAATCTTTGAGGGGCTGCCCCAAAGAAGAGGTGTGTGTGTGTGTGTGTGTGTGTGTGTGTGTGTGTGTCAGCCTATTCTCCCAAGTACCAGAAAGCAAGATGAGAAACGATGGATGGTCTTTGACCTACCGCCACGAGGGAGCTCAAAATTTAGGTGGCTTAAGTGAGACCAGGGTTTGCCCCGATTTTATGACTTTTTCTCGCTACGTTCGTGAAGCGAATCGCTGCAGTCGTTAAATTTAGTAACCCGGTTGTTACGCGAACCTTGTCAAAAGGTCGCCAAAGGGGATCACCTGACGACCCCCCCCCCCCGGGGGACGCTGCGACCGTCATAAATACGAGTCAGTTGTCCAGCATCCGAATGTGAGTCCCGTGACCCTGGGGATGCTGCAGCAGACATAAGTGCAAAGAATGGTTGCGAGTCACTTTTTTCAGTACCGTTGTAACTTCAGATGGTCCTTAAGCGACCTGTTGTAAGCTGAGGACTCCCTGTAATCAAGGAGAGAAGCCACCTGGAATTAAGGAGAAGCTTCCTAACAGTGAGGACAATTAACAATTAACCAGTGGAACAGCTTGACCCCCGAAATTGCAAGCTGACAGGGGCAGGTTTTGTAAGAAGAGACTGGACAGCCGTTTGTCTGAAATTCTACAGGGTCTCTTGCTTGAGCAGGGGGTTGGACTAGATGACCCCCGAGGTCTCTTCGATCTCTGTTATTCTCTTAAGCAACTCTGGGAGGCTTAAAAACAAGTAATGTGAAGTAGAAGAGCTGGTTGTCAGGCAGGTAGAGCCAGGATTAAACCTGGGTAAGGAATCAGCTCTCCGATCTTGGAAAAACTACTCTTAGCTTATGCTAGAAGTCAAGCTAGGAGTCAAGCTATTCTCCAAAGTGCCTGAAGGCAGGACAAGAAGCAACGGAGGGAAACTCATCAAGGAGAGAAGCAACCTGGAACTAAGGAGAAACTTCCTGACAGTTAGAACAATTGACCAGCGGAACAGCCTGCCACCAGAAGTGGTGAATGCTCCAACACTGGAAGTTTTTAAGAAGAGACTGGACAGCCATTCGCCTGAAATGGTATAGGGTTTCCTGCCTGAACAGGGGGGTTGGACTAAATGACCTCCAAGTTCCCTTCCAACTTTATTATTATTATTATTACTATTACTATTATTGTTATTGTTATTGTTGTTGTTGTTGTTATATAAGTTTTATTCATTAAACATGAATCTCAGTCAACTGAACACTCAAATTGACTGGCACTAATGGTTGACACGGGTTGCTGCCAGCATCCTAGGTATCAACCAGGTGCATTGACCTCTGGGTTGTTGTTGTTATTATTATTCTATTCTATTCTATTCTATTCTATTCTATTCTATTCTATTCTATTCTATTCTATTCTATTCTATTCTATTCTATTCTATTCTATTCTATTCTATTCTATTCTATTCTATTCTATTCCATTCTATTCTATTCCATTCCATTCTATTCCATTCTATTCTATTCTATTCTATTCCATTCTATTCTATTCTATTCTATTCTATTCTATTCTATTCTATTCTATTCTATTCTATTCTATTCTATTCTATTCTATTCCATTCTATTCCATTCTATTCCATTCTATTCCATTCTATTCCATTCCATTCCATTCTCTATTTATTCTATTCTATTCTATTCTATTCTATTCTATTCTATTCTATTCTATTCTATTCTATTCTATTCTATTCTATTCTATTCCATTCCATTCCATTCCATTCCATTCCATTCCATTCCATTCTATTCTATTCTATTCTATTCTATTCTATTCTATTCTATTCTATTCTATTCTATTCTATTCTATTCTATTCTATTCTATTCTATTCTATTCCATTCTATTCCATTCCATTCCATTCTCTATTTATTCTATTCTATTCTATTCTATTCTATTCTATTCTATTCTATTCTATTCTATTCTATTCTATTCTATTCTATTCTATTCTATTCTATTCTATTCTATTCTATTCTATTCTAATTATTTCTACTCTTATTTCCCGGCTGCATTTTATCAGCTTGCAAAAGTGAGTTTATTTGTTTTTGACGGCAAAACAAATAAAATTGAGGCATCCTTTGCTTTCATTTTGTACCACGACTTTGATTCTGACATGTTGCTGCAGATCAGAAACCAAAGAATAGATGAAATTCTCTAATGCTCAATTCTTTTCATCGTTCAGAGCAATTGAAATCATGATCGTTCAGCCTCTTTCATGTGCTCGGAAGAACCATGGCTTCTCTCTACAGATCATTCTTGCCTTACGGCCACAACTGAGCCCAACATTTCTGTTGTTAAGTGAGACAGCTCTTAAGTGAATCTTGCCCCATTTTACGACCTTTCTCGCCCCAGTTGTTAAGTGAATCCCGGGAATTCTTTAGTTAGTCACAAGATTGTTAAGTGAATCTGGCCTCCCCATTGACTTTTGCTTGTCAGAAGGTCGCAAAAGGGGTTCACGTGACCCTGGGATACTGCAACCGTCATAAGTACGAGTCAGTTGCCAAGCAGCTGAATTTTGATCACGTAATAACAGCAACGGTCAGGACAATAACAATCCTTAATTGCGGCCAAAGGAAAAATTAAAACAATACGACGACATCCCCGCGGAAAATGTCGTCCTCTGAATAGATTTTAAAGATTGTTTAGGCCTTGTTTCTCCTTTCATTCCTTTGTGGCTTATTGTGTGCTGTATATATATATACACACACATGTCCCTGACCGGCAATTTTGAGGGCAGCGCAAAGTCAAATGTCCACATTTCTCTTCATAACAACATTCCTTGACTTACGACCTTGCCCATTGTAGTCGTAAATGGTGACAGCCGTAAAATGGGTCATCGTGTCACTCTCCCGATTTTGCTATCTCTTTTTGCAGTGGTTGCTAAACGAGAGCCATGTTTGTAAACTGACCGCTGTGATTGTTAAATGAACACTGTGGTCGTTTAGTGAAGCCGTCCCCCAAAGAGGATATAAGTGGTCCTCGACTTATGACCATAATGGAGAATCCTCCCTAGTACGGGGGACTTGCGACTGTTCACTGAACGATGATTCAAAGTTATGACGGCAGTGAAAAAAAAAACGACGTCCTGTCCTCGAAGTTTCAACTGCTGTACCAGCCATGATGGTGATTCGGGCACTTGGCAAATAATGGCTCACATTTACAACCATTGCAGCGTCCCGCGAATCACGGGGTTGCGATTTGTGATCTTCCCAAGGAAAAGTCAGCGAGGTAGTTGGCAGGGAAGGGTACAAATCACAACCATGATATGTCTCGCTTTGTGACTGTGCTGACTTTCTTAATGACTGTGGCAAAAAGGTTGCAGAACGGGAGTGCAGTCACTTGATGCCTCGTTTAATGACTGCGCAGCTCAGCGATGAGTTTTCCCATCCCAATTCTGGTCATAAGTTGAGGACTGCCTGCACAGGATATATTGGCCAATGGTCACATGAACAGAATCTGCCATTTCTGTGCCAAAGAAGCAGAATTTGATCTTGATGCTGTACCTGCCCTCTTGCAGATGTTCTCACACACACACCTACACACAACGTTGCACTTGGACACCCCTAGACCTTGTTTGAGGCCCGTCCAGAAATATTTAGTTTTAAACACCCTGGGCTAAATGAACCTTTTTGTCACATGCACTTTACAACACCTTGGTAAGGCTACACTTGGAATACCGCATAATATGGTTTTGGTCACCATATTATATGTAAAAAAAAAAGGAAGATAAGAGTGCAGAGAAGCGCAACTAGGATGATTTGGGGACTGGAGGCTAAAACATATAAAGAACGGTTGGGGGAATTGGATAGGACTAGTTTAATGAAGAGAAGGACGAGGGGTGACAGGATAGCTGTTTCCAATATCTAAGGGGCTGCCACAAAGAATAGAATAGACTAGAATAGAATAGAATAGAATAGAATAGAATAGAATAGAATAGAATAGAATAGAATAGAATAGAATAGAATAGAATAGAATTAGAAGAATAGAATAGATTAGAATAGAATAGAAGCTGGAAGGGACCTTGGAGATCTTCTAGTCCAGCCCCCCGCTCAAGCAGGAGAACCTATGCCATCCCAGACAGGTGAATATACAGTCTCTTCTTGAAAACAGAATAGAATAGAATAGAATAGAATAGAATAGAATAGAATAGAATAGAATAGAATAGAATAGAATAGAATAGAATAGAATTAGAAGAATAGAATAGAATAGAATAGAATAGAATAGAATAGAATAGAATAGAATAGAATAGAATAGAATAGAATAGAATAGAATAGAATTAGAAGAATAGAATAGAATAGAATAGAATAGAATAGAATAGAATAGAAGCTGGAAGGGACCTTGGAGGTCCTCTAGTCCAGCCCCCTGCTCAAGCAGGAGAACCTACCATCTCAGACAAATGGCTGTCCAGTCTCTTCTTAAAGACCTCCAGTGATGGAGTGCCCACAATTTCTGGAGGCAAAGCTGTTCCACTGGTTGATTGTCCTCACTGTCAGGAAGTTTCTCCTTAATTCCAGGTTGCTTCTCTCTTTGGTCAGTTTCCAACCATTGTTTCTCGTCCTTCCCTCTGGTGCTCTGGTGAACAACCTGGCCCACTCTGCCTTGTGGCAGTTCCTCAGATACTGGAACACGGCTATCATATCTCCCCTATTTCTTCTTTTCTTTAGCCAAACCCAAGTCAGGCTATTCTCCAAAGTTTGTGAGAGCAGGACAAGAAGCAACGGATGGAAACTAATGAAGAAGAGAAGCAACCTGGAATTATGGAGACATTTCCTGGCAGTAAGAACAATTAATCAGTGGAATTCTTTGCCTCCAGAAGTCGTGAATGCTCCAACAGTGGAAGTTTGTAAGAAGAGACTGGACAGCCATTTGTCTGAAATGGCGTAGGGTTTCCTGCCTGAGCAGGGGGTTGGACTAGATCAGGGGTGTCAAACTCAATTTCATTGAGGGCCGCATCAGCATTGCAGTTGCCCTCAGGGGGCCGGGTGGGTGTGGCCAGGGTGGGCGTGGCCTACTGGGTGGGCGTGGCTAGAGTACGTATGGCCTACTGGGTGGGCGTGGCCAGCTCTACATCGTTGGCATCAAGGGTGCCTATGGGGGCCTGGGCAGGAGTGGGACAGATTTGGGGGTCTCTGGCGGAAGGAGGGTCTCTGGGCCAGGGCCAAGGCGGTGGGGGCCGTTCCCTCACTGTTTCCAGGATGGCTTCGCGGGCCACATGAAACTACTTCGCGGGCCGGATCTGGCCCCCGGGCCTTGTGTTTGACATGTCTGGTCTAGAAGACCTCCAAGGTCCCTTCCAACTCTGATTCTATTCTATTCTATTCTATTCTATTCTATTCTATTCTATTCTATTCTATTCTATTCTATTCTATTCTATTCTATTCTATTCTATTCTATTCTATTCTATTCTATTCTCTATTCTCTATTCTCTATTTTCTTCCATTCCATTCCATTCCATTATTCTATTCTATTCTATTCTATTCTATTCTATTCTATTCTATTCTATTCTATTCTATTCTATTCTATTCTATTCTATTCTATTCTATTCTATTCTATTCTATTCTATTCTATTCTATTCTATTCTATTCTCTATTCTCTATTCTCTATTTTCTTCCATTCCATTCCATTCCATTATTCTATTCTATTCTATTCTATTCTATTCTATTCTATTCTATTCTATTCTATTCTATTCTATTCTATTCTATTCTATTCTATTCTATTCTATTCTTCTATAAAGTACCTGAATCCAAGGCAAGAAAAAATGGACGGAAACTCATCAAGGAGAGAAGAAACTTAGAACTAAGGAGAAACTTCCTGACAGTGAGAACAATTAACCAGTGGAACAGCTTGCAGTCAGAAGTTGTGAATGCTTTATCACTGGAGGTTTTTAAGAAGAGACTGGATAGCCATTTGTTTGAAATAATATAGGGTCCCCTGTTTGAACAGGAGGTTGGACTAGATGACCTCCAAGGTCCCTTCCAACTCTGATATTCTTTTCTGTTTTCTCCTACTTGAGTCAGGACCATAATGGAACCTGCCCATCATAAGGATTGTATTTTATGACTTTTTTTGTGGTGGTCTTGACAAGTATCCAATCGAGAAAGAATCCACTGGAAGATCCATTTGCCTTTGAAGCTTGGAAACTCGTTCATTCGTTCATTTGTTCATTCATTCATTCCATTTCTAGAGTCTCCCATCTCAAACACGTTCATTCCAGATGGTGAACCATCCTAAAATCAATTAAGTCAATTAAAAACAGTACAATAAAGAAAAAAAATCCATTTGCCATTGGAGCTTGGAAGTCCATCCGTTTATTCATTCTTTTTATTTTTTAAAATTTACTTATTTAAATCCACCCACCCACCTATGCTATGCAGGCATGCATCCATCCGTCCATGCATCCATCCGTCCATGCATCCATCCATGCATCCACCCATGCATCCATGCATCCACCCACGCACCCATGCATGCATCCATGCATCCATCCATGCGTCCATGCGTCCGTCCATGCGTCCGTCCATCCATCCATCCATCCATCCATCCATCCATCCATCCATCCATCCATCCATCCACATCTCAGCCCATGTCAAACAATTGACTCCGGGTGTGAACAGTCGTAAAATCAATGAAAGCAATGAAAAACACAAAACCAAAAGGAAAGAAAAAAAAAAGTTTGCAGCTTTGGCTAGACTCCCCCCCTCCCAGCCCCCTGCCCCCCCGTCCCCGAGCTGCAATTGTGGGGCCATATTCAGTCTATGACACAGGAATAAACCTTGTCCAATTGATTCTCCTCTGTCTCTCTCACCGTGTGAAGACATAAAAACACCATAATATATCACCCTTCTGGCTTGCGGGGAAGATGGCCGTTTTGTCCAGCAACCAATTTACTCAGAAATTGATTCTTCCACGCGTCAGATCCATCCATTTGGGATATAAACGAGGCAGGCAAAGATGTTCGCGGAGGTTGAGTGGAACTTCAGCTTGGCAACTGGGCATGGGACTAAAAGGCCAGCCCTCCGGGGTGGACTTGTCTCGGCTGGGTTTCTGGTGAAATGTTGAAAGACTTCCATTAGAAAAGTGATGGAATTGCAACGATCAGCTAGTGAAAGCTCCAGTTTAGCCCGTCTCATCCGCAAAAGAACATAGAATCCTAATACTGGAAGGGCACGTGGAGGTCTTCTAGTCCAACCCTTGTCCAAGGCAAGAGACCACTTTGCAATGCCTTGGGAAGGCCACACGTGGAATACGGCATCCAGTTTGGGTCACCACGATGCAAAACAGATGTTGAGACTCTAGAAAGAGTGCAGAGAAGAGCAACAATGATGATTAGGGGACTGGAGGCTAAAACTTATAAGGAACGGTTGCTGGAATTGGGTATGTCTAGTTCAGGGCTTTTCAACCAGTGGTACGGGTACCACCTGTGGTACATTGGGACCTGGCAGGTGGTACGCGACCATCCAAAAAAAGTGGTAGCGGGGGAGGGGAATGAGCTGAACCGGTGGCAGCACCGCACAAGCCTGAGCGAGAGACGGCTGGAGCTGCAGGGCTGTCAGGGCTCAGCGGAAGCGCCGGGATCAGCGCCAGGATCCAGCTGGAGCTCGGCACTGATCCCAGCGCTTCCGCTGAGCCCAGAAGAAGCGCTGATCAGCTGGAATGTTGCAGCATCTCCAGGGTCTTGTGATTTACATTCAGATGCTTGGCAACTGATTCATATTTATGACGGTCAGAGTGTCCCAGGGTCATGTGAAGTGACCAAAACCTGCTGCAACCACCCAGCAGACGGGGGGGGGGAATAAAAACCAAACACCCCCACCCCACCCCACCCCTACTGCCAATCCTCAACAGAAATGCTCACAACAATGGAAACCTCGGACAGGAGGAAGAGCGCTGCCGGCGGGCAGGCAGGCATCTTGCTTGGCTGTGGCTTGGGGGGCACTTTTTTCAGTGCCATTGTAACTTCGAACATTCACTAAGCGAACTGTTGTAAGTCGAGGACTACCTGTACTTCATCACTTTCTTCCTCTTTTTTTTTTGGTCATCAAGTTTTTGACACCTTGCTAGGCGACTGGTGGTACTCGGATGTTGCCATATCCTAAAAGTGGTACAATGGGTGAAAAGGTTGAAAAGCCCTAGGATAGACAACATCACCACCAGATGGGTTTGTACCTGGCTGACAAACTGTACTCAACAAGTAGTCCTCAATGGCACTACATACACACGGAGAGAAGTAAACAGTGGGGCACCACATGGCTCCGTCTTCGGCCCAGGACTCTTCAATATCTTCATAAATGACTTAGATTAGAGGGAGGACTCATCAAATTTGCAGGTGACACTAAACTGGCAGGACTAGCCAATAACCCAGAAGACAAGCTCAGTGTTCTGTACCAGCCTGCTACCGGCCCTGCAGAAAAGGCAGGGACAACCCCTTTACAAACGGCAAGAGGCTGGAATTAAGCCTGCCAAATTTATTAACATAAAGCAGAGCAAAACAAAACACCAACCATGAAACAGGAGCTATGAAACAGGAGTTTTTCAAGCGGTTGCCTTCAGCAAACCAGCCCTCCCACGCATTCCCCATTTATACAGTTCAGGGCGTGGCTTCTCTCTGCCTCCTTCCGAGGTGCCCCATTGCCTTCCTCTGTTTACTCCTGACTGACTGCCTCCTGCGTCAGGCGTCCTTGAACAGGGCCAGCTGTGGGTCATCTTCATCCACGCTGTCAGGCTCACACAGCTGGGTCTCCGTCGTGACCAGGTGGGAGGGGCCTGGCTGAGGGCTCTCATCAGCAAGCTCTCCAACCCCCTCAGCAAGCTCTTCAACACCCCCCTCCTCCTCTGAGTCATCCGACCCAACTGCCGAACCCACAGGCTGACCCTGAATCACAACACTCAGATCCAAAAAGAACTTGAACAATGGGCCCTAGCCAACAAAATGAATTTTAACGGGGAGAAAAGCAAAATTTGACATTTAGGCAAAGACACAAGTGCAGATTCAGAGAGACTTGGCTTAAAGACAGTAAGTGTGAGAGGGACCTTGTAGTCCTAATGGACGATCACTTGACTATGAGCCAGCCATGTGAGGCAGCAGCCAGAAAAGATAATGCAATCTTGGGTTGTATAAACAGAGGCATAGAATTGAGATCACACGAAGTATTAGTACCGCTTTACAAAACCCTAGTAAGACCACACCTGGAATACTGCAACCAGTTTTGGTCACCATACCACAAAAAAGATGTTGAGACTTCGGAAAAAGTTCAGAGAAGAGCAACTAAAATGATCAAAGGCCTGGAGACTAAAACATACGAAGAACGGCTGCGGTACTTGGGTTTGGCTGGTCTAAAGAAAAGAAGAAACAGGGGAGACATGATAGCAGAGTTCCAGTATCTGAGGGGCTGCCACAATAGAGGAGGGGGTCAAATTATTCTCCAAAGCACCAGAGGGCAGGACGAGAAACTAACCAAGGAGAGAAGCAACCTGGAATTAAGGAGAAACTTCCTGACAGTGAGGACAATTAACCAGTGGAACTACTTGCCTCCAGAAGTTGTGAATGGTCCAACACTGGAAGTTTTTAAGAAGAGACAGCCATTTACCTGAAATGGTACAGGGTTTCCTGTATAGAATCAAGATCAAGTGAAGTACTAATACCACTTTACAATGCTTTGGTAAGGCCACACCTGGAATACTGCATCCAGTTTTGGTCACCACGATGTAAAAAAGATGTTGAGACTCTAGAAAGAGTACAGAGAAGAGCAACCAAGATGATTAGGGGGCTGGAGGCTAAAACATACAGGGAACGGTTGCTGGAATTGGGTATGTGTAGTTTAATGAAGAGAAGGGTGAGGGGTGACATGATAGCAGTGTTCCAATATCTCAGGGGCTGCCCCAAAGAAGAGGGAGTCAAGCTATTCTCCAAAGCACCTGAAGGCAGGACGAGAAGCAACAGGTGGAAACCAATCAAGGAGAGAAGCAACCTAGAACTAAGGAGAAACTTCCTGACTGTTAGAACAATTAACCAGTGGAACAACCTGCCTCCAGAGGTGGTGAATGCTCCAACACTGGAAGTTTTTAAGAGGAGACTGGACAGCCATTTGCCTGAAATGGTATAGGGTTTCCTGCCTGAGCATGGGGTTGGACTAGATGACCTCCAAGGTCCCTTCCAACTTTATATATATTATTATTATATTATTATTATTTCCTGCCTGAGCAGGGGGTTGGACTAGATGACCTCCAAGATCCCTTCCAACTTTATTATTATCATTATCATCATTATCATCATTATCATCATCATCATCATCATCATCATCATCATTATTGTTATTATTATTAAACTTTTATTCATAAAACATGAAACTCAGTCAACTGAACACTCAAATTGACTGACACTAATGGTTAACACGGGTTGCTGCCAGCATCCTAGGTATCAACCAGGTATCTCCTTAAAATGTAAGATGTTCTGAGTAGCGCAGTTTTTTGTAGCTTTGCTGGAGTTATTGCAGGAAGCTGCAGTTTCTTGATGTATTTTGCGAAGTTTTTTTTATTATTATTTTAATTCCATTTATATCCCGCCCTTCTCCGAAGACTCAGGGCGGCTTA
>NW_028148244.1:0-47975 GCF_947247035.1 Vipera ursinii | reverse complement strand
CTCCTTCTCCTTCCTTCCATCCTTCTTTCCACCACTCCTCCTCCTTCCCCTTCTCCTTCCCTTCATCCTTCTCCACTACTCCTTCTCCTTCCTTCCATCCTTCTTTCCACCACTCCTCCTCCTTCCCCTTCTCCTTCCCCTTTCATCCTTCTCCACCACTCCTTCCTTCCATCCTTCTTTCCACCACCACTCCTCACTTCCCCTTCTCCTTCCTTCCATCCTTCTTTCCACCACTCCTCCTCCTTCCCCTTCTCCTTCCCCTTCATCCTTCTCCACTACTCCTTCTCCTTCCTTCCATCCTTCTTTCCACCACCACTCCTCCTTCCCCTTCTCCTTCCTTCCATCCTTCTTTCCACCACTCCTCCTCCTTCCCCTTCTCCTTCCTTCATCCTTCTCCACCACTCCTTCTCCTTCCTTCCATCCTTCTTTCCACCACCACTCCTCCTTCTCCTTCTCCTTCCCCTTTCATCCTTCTCCACCACTCCTTCTCCTTCCTTCCATCCTTCTTTCCACCACCACTCCTCCTTCTCCTTCTCCTTCCCCTTTCATCCTTCTCCACCACTCCTTCTCCTTCCTTCCATCCTTCTTTCCACCACTCCTCCTCCTTCCCCTTCTCCTTCCTTCCATCCTTCTTTCCACCACTCCTCCTCCTTCCCCTTCTCCTTCCCTTCATCCTTCTCCACTACTCCTTCTCCTTCCTTCCATCCTTCTTTCCACCACTCCTCCTCCTTCCCCTTCTCCTTCCCTTCATCCTTCTCCACTACTCCTTCTCCTTCCTTCCATCCTTCTTTCCACCACTCCTCCTCCTTCCCCTTCTCCTTCCCCTTTCATCCTTCTCCACCACTCCTTCCTTCCATCCTTCTTTCCACCACCACTCCTCCTTCCCCTTCTCCTTCCTTCCATCCTTCTTTCCACCACTCCTCCTCCTTCCCCTTCTCCTTCCCCTTTCATCCTTCTCCACTACTCCTTCTCCTTCCTTCCATCCTTCTTTCCACCACCACTCCTCCTTCCCCTTCTCCTTCCTTCCATCCTTCTTTCCACCACTCCTCCTCCTTCCCCTTCTCCTTCCCTTCATCCTTCTCCACTACTCCTTCTCCTTCCTTCCATCCTTCTTTCCACCACCACTCCTCCTTCCCCTTCTCCTTCCTTCCATCCTTCTTTCCACCACTCCTCCTCCTTCCCCTTCTCCTTCCTGTCATCCTTCTCCACCACTCCTTCTCCTTCCTTCCATCCTTCTTTCCACCACTCCTCCTCCTTCCCCTTCTCCTTCCTTCCATCCTTCTTTCCACCACCACTCCTCCTTCCCCTTCTCCTTCCTTCCATCCTTCTTTCCACCACTCCTCCTCCTTCCCCTTCTCCTTCCTTCCATCCTTCTTTCCACCACTCCTCCTCCTTCCCCTTCTCCTTCCCCTTTCATCCTTCTCCACCACTCCTTCTCCTTCCTTCCATCCTTCTTTCCACCACTCCTCCTCCTTCCCCTTCTCCTTCCTGTCATCCTTCTCCACCACTCCTTCTCCTTCCTTCCATCCTTCTTTCCACCACTCCTCCTCCTTCCCCTTCTCCTTCCTTCCATCCTTCTCCACCACTCCTTCTCCTTCCTTCCATCCTTCTTTCCACCACTCCTCCTCCTTCCCCTTCTCCTTCCTGTCATCCTTCTCCACCACTCCTTCTCCTTCCTTCCATCCTTCTTTCCACCACTCCTCCTCCTTCCCCTTCTCCTTCCTTCCATCCTTCTTTCCACCACCACTCCTCCTTCCCCTTCTCCTTCCTTCCATCCTTCTTTCCACCACTTCTCCTCCTTCTCCTTCTCCTTCCCCTTTCATCCTTCTCCACCACTCCTTCTCCTTCCTTCCATCCTTCTTTCTACCACTTCTCCTCCTTCCCCTTCTCCTTCCTTCCATCCTTCTTTCCACCACTCCTCCTCCTTCCTTCCATCCTTCTTTCCACCACTTCTCCTCCTTCCCCTTCTCCTTCCTTCCATCCTTCTTTCCACCACTTCTCCTCCTTCTCCTTCTCCTTCCCCTTTCATCCTTCTCCACCACTCCTTCTCCTTCCTTCCATCCTTCTTTCTACCACTTCTCCTCCTTCCCCTTCTCCTTCCTTCCATCCTTCTTTCCACCACTCCTCCTCCTTCCTTCCATCCTTCTTTCCACCACTTCTCCTCCTTCCCCTTCTCCTTCCTTCCATCCTTCTTTCCACCACCACTCCTCCTTCTGCACCTTCTCCTTCCCCTCCTCCTCCTCCTCCTCCTCCTCCTCCCTTCCATCCTTCTCCTTCTCCTTCCCTCTTTCGATTGGGCGGACGATTTTACGCAACCGCATCCGGAAAGTTTTGCAATTCGCCTTTCCTGCAATTGACAGCCTTCTCAGCGTCAGGATCTGGACTGCTGCTGAACCTCCACAATTTGGGCATTCCCACCCGGCAGCGGCGTTCAAAGGCCACCCCGCAAGGTAGTTCCCACCCCCGGGGAGGGGGCGCAGACCGGGAAGGGTCCCCAGGCAGGCGGGGACAAGGCAGGAGAAGCGGCCGGGCGGCGGGGGGGGGGAAATGCGCAACTCTGCGCTGGAGGGGTCCTCAAAAGGAGGAAACGGCCTCAAACTTCGGTTCTCAGTGGTGTTTGGTGTGAACTTCTCCTTGCTTCGTAAGCTGGTGGGGGGGAGGAAGCGAGGGGGTGGGGGGCTGGTTGTAAATCTCCGGTTGGATGATCAAGCAGGATGGGGCCCGGGGAGCAGACAGGCCCCCCCCAAGGCGGTGTCGTAGTCCTCTTCCTCCTCCCCCTCCTCCCTTTCCCTTCCTTCTCCTTGAATCATAATCGGAATCACAATAGTAAAGTTGGAAGGGACCTTGGAGGTCATCTAGTCCAACCCCCTGCTCAGGCAGGAAACCCTATGCCATTTCAGGCAAGGGGCTGTCCAGTCTCTTCTTAAAAACTTCCCGTGTTGGAGCATTCACCGCTTCTAGAGGCAGGTTGTTCCACCGATTTATTGTTCTAACTGTCAGGAAGTTTCTCCTTAGTTCTAGGTTGCTTCTCTCCTTGACGAGTTTCCATCCGTTGCTTCTTGTCCTGCTTTCAGGTGCTTTGGAGAATAGCTTGACTCCCTCTTCTTTGGGGCAGCCCCTGAGATACTGGAAGACTGCTATCATGTCCCCCCTCGTCCTTCTCTTCGTTAAACTACACATACCCAATTCCAGCAACCGTTCCCTATATGTTTTAGCCTCCAATCCCCCAATCATCTTTGTTGTTCTTCTCTGTACTCTTTCTGGAGTCTCAACATCTTTTTTACATCGTGGTAATCTTCTTCTTCTTCTTCTTCTTCTTCTTCTTCTTCTTCTTCTTCTTCTTCTTCTTCTTCTTCTTCTTCTTCTTCTTCTTCTTCTTCTTCTTCTCCTTTAACCTTGGGGGAAAGTGACCATGCAATATTGGAATTCAACATTCTGGAGGCACAAGCCATAGAACACAGCCAAACTAGAGTCTTGGACTTTAAGAGAGCTAATTTCAATAAACTTAGAGAGACCATGGGAAGAATTCCATGGATGAGAATCCTAAAGGGGAAAACAACTCAAGAAGCTTGGGAAATTTTGAAAAGTGAGATAATAAAGGCCCAGTCTAGTACAATACCAACGAAGAAGAAAAATAACAGCTCTCAAAAGAAACCAGCCTGGCTGCATAAAGAACTCTCTGATAAACTGAAAGATAAAAAGGACAAGTATAAGAAGTGGAAAGAGGGGCACATAACTAAGTCAGAATATCAGCAAATAGCCCGTGCCTGCAAAGATGAAGTGAGGAAAGCTAAGGCTCAAAATGAACTAAGGCTTGCGACCAATGTCAAAAATAACAAACAAAGAGCTTCTTTCAACATGTAAAAAACAAGAAAAAAGTGAAGGAAATGATTGGTCCATTAATGGGGGAAAGTGGCAAGAAGGTGACAAGCAACAGGGAGAAAGCAGAACTATTTAACTCGTTTTTTGCATCTGTCTTTACACAAAGGGGAAAAAACAGTCCAACCTATCAAAAACAGTGCCATAAAAAACAGAAACACGTTAAGATAGGCAAGAAAATGGTAAGTGAGCACCTGTCCAGCCTAAACGAGTTCAAATCACCAGGACCAGATGGATTACACCCCAAAGTTCTCAAGGAACCGGCAGACGTGATCTCAGAACCACTGAACTATATTTTTCAAAGATCCCAGAGCACTAGGGAACTACCGGAGGACTGGAAAAGAGTTGATATAGTTGCCATCTTCAAAAAAGGGGGAAAAAATGGATCCAGGAAATTACAGACCTATCAGCCTCAACACCTGGGAAGATTCTGGAAAAGATAATCAAACAAGGAATCAGCGAGCACCTAGAGGCAAACAAAATCATTACTAAAAGCCAACATGGGTTTGTCAAAAACAGATCGTGCCAGACAAACCTTATTGCATTCTTTGACCAAGAGACATAATTAGTGGACCAGAGGAATGCTGTGGATATAATTTACTTGGACTTCAGTAAGGCATTTGATAAAGTAGATCACAACCTACTACTTGATAAGATAGAAAAATGTGGGTTAGATAGCATCACCACCAGATGGATTCGTAGCTGGCTGACCGGCCGTACTCAGCGTGTGGTCCTCAATGGAACCGCATCTACATGGAAGGAAGTGTGTAGTGGGGTGCCCCAGGGCTCTGTTCTGGGCCCAGTGCTCTTCAACATCTTCATCAACGATTTGGATGAGGGGATAGATGGGGAACTCATCAAATTTGCAGATGACACCAAGCTGGCAGGAATAGCCAACACTCCAGAAGACAGGCTTAAGATACAGGAGGATCTGGACAGACTTGAACACTGGGCACTATCTAACAAAATGAAATTCAGTGGTGAAAAAAGTAAGGTTCTACACTTAGTCAAGAAAAACCAAATGCACAGGTACCTTGCTCAATAGTAGCAACTTTGAGAGGGATCTCGGAGTCCTAGTGGACAATCACTTACATATGAGCCAGCCATGTGCTGCAGCTGCCAAAAAAGCCAAAACAGTGCTAGGCTGCATTCACAGAGGGATAGAATCAAGATCACATGAAGTGTTAATACCACTTAACAAGGCCTTGGTAAGGCCACACTTGGAATGCTGCATCCAGTTTTGGTCACCACGATGTAAAAAAGATGTTGAGACTCTGGAAAGAGTGCAGAGAAGAGCAACAAAGATGATTAGGGGACTGGAGGATAAAACATACAAGGAACAGTTGCTGGAATTGGGTATGTCTAGTTCAGGGGTCAGCAACCTGAAACAGTGAAAGAGCCACTCGGAACCGGTTCCCTCAGAAAAGGAAAAACTGGGAGCTGCAAAAAAATGTGTGCACATGCGCGTACATGCGCGCATGTGCAGAACAGGGTTTGACTGAAGAGTGGAGCCAAGGCGAGATATGCACCTACCCTGCATATTTGAATTGATTGGTTGAACTTTTTTTAGTCCCACTTATTTTATTTTTATTTTTTTGGACTGCACATGGCAGAGGACTGGGAGCCGCAGGAGACGGCTGAAAGAGCCGCATGCGGCTCCGGAGCCGCGGGTTGCAGACCTGTGGTCTAGTTTAATGAAGAGAAGGACGAGGAGTGACATGATAGCTGTGTTCCAGTATCTCAGGGGCTGCCCCAAAGAAGAGGGAGTCAAGCTATTCTCCAAAGTGCCCAAAGGCAGGACAAGAAGCAACGGATGGAAACTAGTCAAGGAGAGAAGCAACCTGGAACTAAGGAGAAACTTCCTGACTGTTAGAACAACTAACCAGTGGAACAACCTGCCTCCAGAAGCGGTGACTGCTCCAACACTGGAAGTTTTTAAGAAGAGACTGGACAGCCATTTGTCTGAAATGATAGGGTTTCCTGCCTTAGCAGGGGGTTGGACTAGATGACCTCCAAGGCCCCTTCCAACATTATTATTATTATTATTATTATTATTATTATTACTATTATTATTATTATTATTATTCCTCCTCTTCCTTCTCCTCCTCCTCCTCCTTATATCCTTCTGTCCTCCTCTCTTTCCCTTCCTTCTCCTTTAATCTTCCTCCTCCTCCTCCTCCTTCCCTTCCTTTTCCTTTAAAATGTTCCTTCTCCTCCTCCTCTCCTCTTGCAATGCACCTCTTCCCCTGAGGTCCAACCTGGTGCGCACACGGTGACATGTCTTGGACGAGATGGCGACAACCTCCTGCAGGAGCAGCGGGTTGGACTAGAAGACCTTCAAGGTCCCTTCCAACTTCTTTATTCTGTAATTGGGTAGTCCATCGTCCGGGGCTTGCCGTCCCCTCCCCCCACATTCTTTTGGCCCCACTCCCCCCTGTCCCCATTCCTCGCTTGCAAGGCAGGTTTGTGGGCCTGGAGGGCAAATGTGTGCTAATTTAACTGGCAGGTTTTCAAGGGGGCGGGGGGGGGGGCGGCAAAGGATTTTGTCTCTGCTTGGTGGTAGCTTTAGGGGGATGGTGTGCTTGTGGGTCCATGTGCATGTGTGTTGTGTTTTTGCATGTGTATGTTGGGGTGCCCAACCTTGGCAACTTTAAGATTTGTGGACTTCAGCTCCCAGAATTCCCCAGCCAGCTATGACCTAGAACAGGGGTCTTCAAACTTGGCCCTTTTATAACTTGTGGACTTCAACTCCCAGCATGCCTGGCTGAGGAATTCTGGGAGTTGAAGTTCACAAGTCATAAAAGGGCCAAATTTGAAGACCCCTGACCTAGAATCGTAGTTGAAAGGATCCTCAAGGATTGTCTAGCCCAACCTGCTGCAATGTGCTGATTTTTTTCTGGGCTCAGAAATTAAGTGAGATAAACCTAGTTAATCCTGGGATGGGGGACCATCAGGAAATACCAGAAGCACTGATTAAACTGGGAAACAGAAAAACAACAACACCACATCATAAAAACAACCACAAACCACTTCAATGTTGCTGCATGGACTGCCCACTTACCCCACTGAGCCGAACCTTAAAAGAAGATTTTGCTTTGATGTGGAACGTAAACAGGGGACACCAGTTTTCAGGGAGGGCATCTAGACCTACCTACGGAGGCAACTTCAGGAAGAGACCATAAATGAGATCAGTGTTCATGCCCCAAATTCTTCTGAGATAGAAAGTTTATTTTGGCGTTCCTGGTGGAGATGACTTTTGTTCCAAGGCAGTCCCCGGTTAACTGGATGGAAAATTTGAAATTTATTTTAGCAACATCAGAAGAAGGCTTGTTGCACAAAACAGGGCAAGCTTTTCAAAGAAACCACTCGCCTCGGCAACGGTTCTTCCTCCCTTGTCTAAAATCAAAGTGTCAGGACTGCGTCTTGATGCGCCATGCTTTGCTTGCCGCCAGTCTGCCATACTCAAAGGAGAGAGGGACTGTGGGGTGGAATAAGTCTGTGTGTGTGTGTGTGTGTGTGTGTTTGTCTCTTAGCCTGAGAGGAATTGAAAGTACCTATCCATCCAGTGAGAGCCGCTGGCTGTCCCAAGGTGACACTATGGAATGCAGAAAGAGTTTGTTAGAATTTAATTGGATACTGGAAGAAATGGAGGTAGTGACAGATTTTATTTTCCTGGGCTCCAAGATCACTGCAGATGGGGACTGCAGCCAAGAAATTAAAAGACGCTTGCTCCTGGGGAGGAAAGCCATGGCAAATCTAGACAGCACACTAAAAAGCAAGGACATCACCCTGTCAACAAAAGTGCGTATAGTCAAGGCTATGGTCTTCCCAGTTGCAATGTATGGCTGTGAAAGCGGGACCATAAGAAAGGCTGAGCGCCAAAGAATGGAGGCCTTTGAACTCTGGTGCTGGAGAAGACTCCTGCGAGTCCCTTGGACTGCAAGGCGATCAAACCGGTCAGTCCTAGAGGAGATCAACCCTGACTGCTCTTTAGAAGGCCAGATCCTGAAGCTAAAACTCAAATACTTTGGCCACCTAATGAGAAGGAAGGACTCACTGGAGAAGAGCCTAATGCTGGGAAAGGTTGAGGGCAAGAGAAGAAGGGGACGACAGAGAATGTGGTGGCTGGATGGAGTCCCTGAAGCAGGAGGCGTGAGCTTAAAGGGACTCCAGAAGATGGTAGAGGACAGGAAGGCCTGGAGGAACGTGGTTCATGGGGTTGCGATGGGTTGGACACGACTTTGCAACTGTAAAGTCGCGTGCTTCACATAGAGACGGACACAGAGCTGGGGTAAAGATGAGTTTATTCTGAACAGAATGAACTGGGGAAACAGGGAAGCCTGGCGTCTATTTCTACCTGCCCAGGTGGATGGCATCCAATCAGTTCAAACCTGGGCTTCCTGCCAGTGCAGGTGACAATGGGTGTAGATCCTGGCTTCCCACCAGGCTGACCATGCCTGGGGCTGTCAACAGCTTAAGTCATTAGGCTTATCCTGAGTGAGCAGTCATCGCCTGGAGCTGTCCAGCCCCTCTGCTGATCTGCACCATCAACCTCCTGCTGTGCTGTCCTTTGTGTATGCTGGGAGGCATACACTGCAGCAACTAACAACAACAACAATTGGATACTCAAAGATAACCAGTGGGGAAGATGGGAACAAGGGAAATAATTAACCATATGCTTTGGGCGCAAAAATCACAGATCCGGCTTTGCTCCTTCTGTAACCACTTGGCTTTAGTAAAGTGTACTTTCATCAACAATGGATTTGAGAGTCTTTCTTTTCTAACTAACCAAGTTGGGACAGTTGACACAAAAGCAAAACAGCTTTATCCACTCCAACCCCCCCCCCCGCCCCCACGCTTCCTAGAATTGTGCGTGCTCCATCACTGGAGGCTTTTTAAAAAATAGACCGGACAACAATTTTTGACCAGGATGATGTAAAGGTTTCCTGTTTTGAGCAGCGGGTTGGTTTAGAGGACCTCTGAGGTTCCCTCCCAGCCATGTGACTTGATGTTTTGAATTGTTCGCTTGGCTGATGACCTTATTTGCTCTCCTGGTCCCAGACTTTAGAAAGCTTTAACACAGAATAAGGAAATGAAACTTGGGAGGATGCAGTGAATTGCCAGTTTTCATTCTGATTGTGTCACTTCTCTCTTTCAGCTGATAAACAGAAGAGAGAGAGAGAGAGAAAAAAAAAAAGAGCTAAATGTCTGATTATGGGAAGGAAAGGAAATAAAAATCCCGGGGTTATCACGGCGAGCCTTGCTGGATCCCAAACGCAGACGGGAACTGACTGCGATGCCCAGCCGTCAAAGTCAGGAGCTTTGTCGAGGAGCTTCCCGTGAACTCTGGGAGCGAAAACAGCCCCACCCACATTGTTGGCATCCGTGGGGTCTCTGCCAAATTTTTGTCTCATGTTGAAATTTGATCTCCGGACAGTTTCTGCTGGACGCCACTCTCCAGAGACCGATGCTCCTCCGCTCACGCTGCGCCCTGGTGGAAGGACTCAGCCGGCGTTCCTGTTTGGAATCCTGATTTCGGGCTTTTCCCTCTGATTTTTTTTTGGGAAAATCTGGAGCGGCTTGACGAGCACCATGGTCTGGTGCCTGTGCTTTATGTCCGAGGATGAGAAAAACGCCATGGTGATTGATAAAGAAATCAGCCGCCTGCTTCAAGAACAGAAGAAACGGGATCGATGGGAATTAAAATTGCTCCTCTTGGGTGAGTACATAACTATCCAGGCAGTCCTCGACTTACAGCAGTTCATTTAGCGGCCGTTTGAAATTACCGCGGCGCTGAAAGAAGGGACCGTGACTGTTTTTCACACTTACGACTGTGGCAACATTCCCTGCAGTCACGTGATCCAAATTCCTGGGGTCAGTGATCCCGATTCTGACCTTCTGACGAGCAAAGTCATTGGGGAAGCTGGATTCACTTAACAACCAGGGTACTAACTTAACAGCTGCGGTGATTCACTTAACAAGTGGGGTTGTTAAATGGGGAAAAAAAATTCACTTAACAACTCTCTCGCCTAGCAACGGATAATTTGGGTTCAATTGTGGTCATAGGTTGAGGGCTACCTGTATGTGGTATTATGGGCTAGATAGTCATAGGTATGAGTGGCTTTCCTTAGTGCTCAGGCAGAATAATTTTACCTCTTTCCCTGTTCCCCAGCGTTATCTAGGGAATGCCTTGGGAAGGCCACACTTTGGAATACGGCATCCAGTTTTGGTCACCTCGATGTAAAAAAGATGTTAGGACTCTAGAAAGAGTACAGAGAAGAGCAACAAAGATGATCCGGGGACTGGAATTATAATTACGAAATTATACCCATAACCCAGATAGATAAATAGAGCTAGAGAATTGAAAAGTAATCTCTTTGAGGACAAACTGCATCCCGACTGCCCGTTTTCATGTTGACACGGTTGCTGGAATTGAGTATGTCTCTAGTCTAATGAAGAGAAGGACGAGTGGGGACAGGATAGCCGTCTCCCAATATCTTAGGGGCTGCCCCAAAGAAGAGGGAGTCAAGCTATTCTCCAATGCGCCCGAAGGCAGGACAAGAACCAATCAAGGAGAGAAACAACCTAGAACTAAGGAGAAACTTCCTGACAGTTAGAACAACTAACCAGTGGAACAACCTGTCTCCAGAAGCGGTGAATGCTCCAACACTGGAGGTTTTTAAGAAGAGACTGGGCAGCCATTTGTCTGAAATGGTATAGGGTTTCCTGCGTGAGCAGGGGGTTGGACTAGATGACCTCCAAGGTCCCTTCCATCATCATCATCATCATCATCACATATCAGACTCTGTGGATAATGATTTTCTGTGTTATTCATAAATTCTTTACGGCTAGTTCTTGACTTACGACCCTAATTGAGCTTGGCAATTATAGTCGGAAATCGTACCAGGTGTAAAGTGGGTCATCTTTACAATATTTGTTAATGCGAATCCATTCTTAACTATGGAACCGGGTTGTAAGTAGCATTTGGGGGCGGGTCTGTCGTAACTTTGAATGATTGTAAATTGAGGACTACCTATAGAATAGAAGGATGCTTTGAAGGCCTCTAATAAATTCTTCCAGATGCCCTTTTGGGGGCAATTCTCCTCCAACTATCCAAAATGTAAAACTTGAAGCAAAATACTAACTTTGGGCAAAGAAATGTTAGCATTAATTTTAGCAATCAAGCAAATAGACTTCCTTGCAACCACATGCTGGCCAAAAAGTCAAGATGGCGGCTGCAACACCATGAGTGAAGGTTTCATTTATTTTTAATGCCGAACATTAAAGCCGACAAACTATTGTTTTTCCTCCCAAAAGCACCAGTAAAAAAGCTCCAATTTCCTCTGTCCCATTCTGGCGAAGCACCTATTTGTTGCTTTAAGTTTAAAAGCCAACACACACGCCTGTAAATCTGGGTGTTTACACCATTTGTCTGAGGCCTTTTTCAGGATTAATGCTTGTTATGAGTAATGTGCCGAAGTCCAACAAACTTTACTGCCGCAGTTGCAAATATTATTGTTAACCCCACGCCCATTTTTATGGATTCTTGAAGATTAAAGCAGCTGAACAAAAGGTTTAGGAACCCTTGGCTGGGTATCAGTTGCAACGAGGATGCTTTTGGAAAGGAGACTAGGAACAAGCCAGCTTCCGATAGCTGAACTGAGATGTTAGTTAGAGAATGGCACAGATTTCCACTTTAGGCTTGGAAGTGACCCCGATTAAAACAATTAACCAGTGGAACAATTTGCCTCCAGAATTTGTGAATGCTCCAACACTGGACATTTTAAAGAAAAGATTAGACAGCCATTTATTTGAAATGGCATTGGGTTTCCTGCCTAAGCAGGGGGTTGGACTAGAAGACCTCCAAGGTCCCTTCCAACTGTTCTATTCTATTCTATTCTATTCTATTCTATTCTATTCTATTCTATTCTATTCTATTCTATTCTATTCTATTCTATTCTATTCTATTCTATTCTACTCTATTCTTGGGGTTCAATTGAATGTTCATGATGCCGGGACATAAAGCCATCAGCCATAGAATGTGGACTTCTAAGCTGGATATCTACTGATCATGGAGAAGATGTGGTCTAGACCAGTGTTTCTCAACTTTAGCAACGTGTGGACTTCAACACCCACATGGAAGGAACCTCATGGAACATCTAGCCCAACCCTCTGCAATGTGCAGGAAAAGAGTTAGAATTAAAACAGTGTGGAGTTGTAAAGGACGCCAAGGATTATTTAGCCCAGAGTTTCTTGACGGTGGCAACCAGATTGTTGGGGGCAATAAGCTGACTTTGTAATAATGCCGCTTGTGGGGGGCCGAAAGCCGCTGGCTTTCGGAATTCTGGGAGTTGAAGTCCACAAGTCTTAAAGTTGCCAAGTTTGAAGTCCTCTTGTCTAGAGGCTGGCTCAGGAATTCTGGGAGTTGGAATCCAGACACTTTGACGTTGCTAAAGTCGAAAAGCACTGGTTTAAATGCTGGGTGAAGAATTCTGGGAGCTCCACAAATCTGGCTGAGCAATTCTTGGAGCTGAGGTCTACCCACTTTAAAGTTGATAACACTGAGTAATACTGTTCTAGAGAAATATTTTCTTCTTCTTTTATTCTCTCCTCCTTTTAAACTGAAGCGACCAGCTTCCAAATCAGCAAATTTCTCCCTGTAAACCAGGAACTTTGCCACTGAACCACTAATTCCTTCCTTCCCCAAAAGACTGAATTTGGTCTCTGGTGTGGATCTGTGCTTTCATAAATTCTTTCCTGTCACCTCCAGCCTCATGGCTGTAAGAAGGTTGGTTGTAAGACAGGCAGCTGTATAAATGTTTTTAAATAAATCAAACCAGTCAAATCATTGGCGATTAAGTGCCTTTGAGCATCTGGTACCATGAAAGGAAACCCTTGCAAAATTGCCGGACTTCATAACAGAATAATATTGGAAGACTGCTATCATGTCACCCCTCGTCCTTCTCTTCATTGGACGAGACCTACCCAATTCCAGCCAACGTTCCCTGTATGTTTCAGCCTCCAGTCCCGTGATCATCTTTGTTGCTCTGAATAGCAAAATAAGAGAGTTGGGAGGGATCTTGGGGGGGGGGTCTTCCAGTCCAGCCCCCTCCTCAGGCAGGAAACCCTACACCATTTCCGACAAATGGCTATCCAGTCTCTTCCTAAAATTTTCCAGTGTTGGAGCATTCACCACCTCTGGAGGCAGGTTGTTCCACTGGTTAATTGTTCTCACTGTCAGGAAGTTTCCTCTTAATTCTAGGTTGCTTCTCTCCTTGACTAGTTTCCATCCGTTGCTTCTTGTCCTGCCTTCAGGCGCTTTGGAGAATAGCTTGACTCCCTCTTCTTTGGGGCAGCCCCTGATATACTGGAACACTGCTATCCTGTCACCCCTTGTCCTTCTCTTCATTAAACCAGACATACCCAATTCCAGCAGCCGTTCTTCCTATGTTTTAAGACTTCAGTCCCCTGATCATCTTTGTTGCCCTTCTCTGCACTCTTTCTAGACTCTCAGCATCTTTTTTGCATTGTGTTGACCAAAACTGGATGCTGTATTCCAAGTGTGGCCTTACAAAGGCCTTGTAAGGCAGTATTAACACTTCACGTGATCTTGATTCTATGAGACTGCGGTTCATTTTAGTGGCGGATGATGATGATGATGATGATGATGGTCAGGACGATGCTGCAGCATTTGGGCTTCCGTACAAAGGGGGTTGGACTAGAAGACCTCCAAAGTCCCTTCCAGCACTGTCATTCTGTTAAGTTGAACTAGACCTGGAGGTTACTGGGAAATCAAGCCCTTGCGTTGTTGATTTTGTGTTTTTTTATGCATTACCCATCAGGCACTGGGGAAGGTGGAAAAAGTACCTTTATCAAGCAGATGAGGATTATCCATGGAGTGGGATTCACGGAAGATGAACGGAAGGAGTTTGCCAAAGTGGTCTATCAAAACATCTTCACCTCTATCCAGGCCATCATCAAAGCTATGGAGAGCCTTCAGATTCCTTATGCCCAGGAGGAAAATGCAGTGAGTATCCAAATACAGGGAGTCCTCGACGTACAACCATTACAATCCGGGGCAGTTTGATGTTACAATGATACTGAAAAAAGTGACTTAAGACCGTTTTTCGCACAACCATTACAGCATTCCCCAGGGCAGGGGTAGGCAACCTTGGCCCTTTTATGACTCGTGGACTTCAACTCCCAGAATTCCTGAGCCAGCCATGCTGAGGGGAAAGGGAGAGGTTTCCAAGCTGAACCATGCTGGCTCAGGAATTCTGGGAGTTGAAGTCCACAAATCATAGAGATGCCAAGGTTGGCCTAGGGCAGGGGTAGGCAAACTTGGCCCTTTTATGACTCGTGGACTTCAACTCCCAGAATTCCTGAGCCAGCCATGCTGAGGGGAAAGGGAGAAATTTCCAAGCTGAACCATGCTGGCTCAGGAATTCTGGGAGTTGAAGTTCACGAGTCATAAAATAGCCAATGTTGCCTACCCCTGCCTCAGGGTCACCTGATCAGTATTTAGACCCTCGGCAACTAGTATGTTTTTATGTATTAAAAATGAAGGGATGGAGCTGGGTTTTTTTTTTTAGGTTCCATTTTTCCTTACCTCCTTGAAATATATTTAGTTTTATACTGTAAGCCGCCCTGAGTCTTCGGAGAAGGGCGGGATATAAATGTAATAACAATAAATAAATAAATAAATAATAGATCATTCAAGAGGGGGCTGTTTTGCTCACAACTTGGAATTGTTTGTTTTTTTCTACTTTATGTACATCTTATTTCTCACAGTGTCCTACAGGGAGTCCTTGCCTTATGACAATTGGGACCAGACTTTCTGTTACTAAGCGGGGCGGTTGACGCAAAGGAATCATTCATGATTTTATAACATTTTAGGCCACGGTTGTTAAGCGAATCGCTACCGTTAAGTGAATCACGTGGCCATTAAGCAAATCTGACTCCGCCTACTAACTGCTTGTGGGAAGCCAGCTGGGAAAGTTGGAAATGACAGCCACATGACCCCGGGGTGTCCCAACTTTTGTAAACACACGCTGGTTGCCAAGCACTTGAATTTTGATGACGTGGCCGTGAGGATGCTACAACAGTCATAACTGTGAGGACTGGTAGTAAGCCACTTTTCCAGTGCTGTTGTAACTCTGAAGGGTCACTAAAGAAATAGTTGTAAGTCAAGGATGACCTGCAATATTTACTCCTTGTAAACATGGAGATACTATATATATTTTTCCTATATTGGTTAATACAGGTAGTCCTTGACCGAAATTCAGCTCCAAATTTTTATTGCTAAGCGAGACAGTTGCTAAGTGAGTTTTGCTCCACTTTACGACCTTGCTTTAGTGAATTGCTGCGGTTGTTAAGCTGGTTACTCAATTGTTAAGTGACTCTGCTTTCCCCCTTGATTTTGCTCGTCAGAAAGTCATAAGAAAAATGATGGTCACAGCTCACTTTTTTCAGTCCGAGTGGTCAGTAAATGAATGGTTGTAAGTTGAGGACTACTTGAAGTGACAAATAGACCACCGCTGTCCTGAAATCACTTCACACCTCCATGATCACAGTCCTTCAGTGGGCAGCATTCAGCGAAATGGGTCTATTCCTCTAGAACAGGGGTCTTCAAACTGAGCCCTTCTATGACTTGTGGACTTCAACTCCCAGGATTCCTCAGCCAGCGTGCCTGGCTGAGGAATTCTGGGAGTTGAAGTCCACAAGTCATAAAAGGGCCAGGTGTGAAGACCCCTGCTCTAGAACAGGAGTGGGGAACTGGGCCCCTAAATGACCTGTGGACTTCAACTCCCAGAATTCCTCAGCCAGCATGAGGAATTCCAGAAATCCAGAATTCCAGAAATTTGGAAGTTGAAATCCACAGGTCATAAAGGGGCCACAGTTCCCCACCTCTGTCTTGGAGTCTAGGAAAGTTTCTTGATTGGCATGGCTGGCTGGGGAATTCTGGGAGTTGAAGTCCACAGGTCATAAAGGGGCCACAGTTCCCCACCTCTGCTGTAGAATTTTCCTGTCCCAACGTTTTATGCTCCGCTCGTTTCTGCCTCTAGCAAAATGCCCGCCTGCTTCTGAACGTGGATGCCTATACAGTGGTCTCCATGGAGCCCCACCATGCCCGGATCATCGGCGGCCTCTGGGAGGATGCTGGCATCAGGACCTGTTATAAGAGGAGAAGCCAATTCCACCTGCTCGATTCAACGTCCTAGTGGGTTCCTTTAATCTTCTAGTTCATTCATCAAGCAGCGGATGTTCTTACCTTGTGTTGTGTTGTGTTACCAGTTGTGTTGGAACGCTTGGCACCGTGGCGGTGCAATGATTTGGGTGCTTCCTGAATAGACAGTGGATGTGAGTTAAAAGTAAAGGATTCCCCCGCGTCCAGTTGTGTCCGACTCTAAGGGCAGTGATCTTCTCCGTTTCTTAGCTGAGGGAGCCAGCATTAGAATCACAATCAAAATAAAGCTGGAGGGGACCTTGTGGGTTTTCTAGTCCAGCCTACTGCTCAAGCAGAAGACTCTATCTATCTATCTATCTATCTATCTATCTATCTATCTATCTATCTATCTATCTATCTATCATCTATCTATCTATCTATCTATCTATCTATCTATCTATCTATCTATCTATCTATCTATCTCTCTATCTCTCTCTCTCTATCTATCTATCTATCATCTATCTATCTATCTATCTATCTATCTATCTATCTATCTATCTATCTATCTATCTATCTATCTATCTATCTATCTATCTATCTATCTATCTTACCTATCATCTGTCTGTATCCATCTATGTCTGTCTGTCTGTCTGTCTGTCTGTCTATCTATCTATCTATCTATCTATCTATCTATCTATCTATCTATCTATCTATCTATCTATCTATCTATTCTATATTTTATATCTATCATCTATCATCTATAGGTGAAACTCGAAAAATTAGAATATTGTGCAAAAGTTTATTTATTTCAGTAATGCAACTTAAAAGGGAAAACTAATGTATGAGATAGACTCGTTACGTGCAAAGCAAGATAGTTCAAGCCCTGATTTGTCATACTTGTGATGATTATGGCATACAGCTCATGAAAACCCCAAATCCACAATCTCAGAAAATTAGAATATTACATGCAATCAATAAAACAAGGAGTGTACATAGAACAATATCGGACCTCTGAAAAGTATAAGCATGCATATGTACTCAGTACTTGGTTTGGGCCCCTTTTGCAGCATGGCCCCCGACCTCCGCACCTTCCGGCGCGACTTAAAGACTTACTTATTCCAGCAGTCCGGCCTGGCCTGATAGCTCTGATAGCTCTAATTGGGGTCCCAGTTTGTTTTGCTTTGATTATTGTTTTTCAATACTGTTTCATTTTGTTGCCTGTCTTACTCTGTACACCACCCCGAGTCCCTCGGGAGAGGGGCGGTTTATAAAAACAAATAAATAAATAAATAAATTACTGCTTCAATGCAGCGTGGCATGGAAGCTATCAGCCTGTGGTGCTGCTGAGGTGTTATGGAAGACCAGGATGCCCCATTTTGCCACCTTTCTTGCCACCATTGCTAAGTGAATCGCTGCAGTTGTTAAGTTAGAAACACGGTCGTTAAGTGAATCCGGCTTCCCCATTGACTTTGCTTGTCAGGTGGTCGCAAAAGGAGGCCACATAACCCCGGGAAGACCGCAACCGTCATAAATATGGGTCAGTGGCCAAGCGGTCAACTTTTGATCATGTGACCACGGGGGATGCTGAAAAGGTCGCAAGTGTGAAAAATGGTCGCTTTTGTCAATAAGGTTGTAACTTCGAACGGTCGTTAAATGAACTGTTGTAAGTCATGTGGCCACAGAATGCTGTTACCTTCCCACCAGTTCATTTATTTATTTATTTATTTATTTATTGATGGGATTTATATCCCGCCCTATCTCCCGAAGGACTCAGGGCAGCTAACAACAAAACATACAATAATAAGTACAGAAATTAAGATAAAAATAAAATTAAAATCATCCGTGCAATAAATTAAAATTAAAAACTAAAAATAAATTAAAAATTGTAAATATAATTAATTAAAATGCCTGTCAGTCCAGGTCAGCCTGATGGAAAAGGAGTGGCGAAAGGACCGTTCAGAGCTACAACAGCATTGAAACAAGCGACCTAAGACCGTTTTTCACACTTACGACCGTTGCCTCATCCCCGTGGTCATGTGATTAAAATTCGGATGCTTGGCGGCTGGTTCATTTTTATGACAGTTCCAATGTCCAGGGGTCACGAGACCGTATTTTGACTTTTGTTACTGACTTAACAACCATAATGTTTCACTTGACAATTGTGGCGAGAAAGGTCGTGGAAAGGGGGCAAAAGCCACTTAACAAAAATGTTTTGGCTGGCAGCGAAAATTTTGGTTTTAGTTGTGGACGTAAGTCGAGGACTGCCTGTAATCTATTTGCATTGGTATGCGGACCCTCGGCTGCAAGGCTCAACCCTCTCTCCCAGCTTATGTAACATCCACATCAGTGTGTGTTCTGTCCTAGCCCACGTGAGTCCTTGTTATACCCACAAGGAGAAACCCCTCTTCCAAGAAACAAGCAGGAACCGCAGAAAAAACCAACCCCTTTTATTCTCACAGACCTGAGTCAGTGTCCAAGGCAAACAAACACAGTCCCCAGAAACTCCATCCTCAACACGAACAGTTGCCCTCGGCAACCAGCACCTCCCACACCTTCCCTTTTATTATTCAGCCCAGGCGTGGCTTCCTAATGCCTTCTCCTTTGCCTTTGGAGCCGCCCCATTGCATTCCTCTGTCCTACTCGCTTATCTTGCCGGCGCTTTCGTGCATCCTGGATATTTCCCAGCTGTGCTTCATCACTGTCCAACTCAGGCTCCCAGCACAGCTGTGTCTCAGCCTGAGAGCAAGTAGAGGGGCTGGGGTCCTCGTCCGACTGTAAGTCTTGGAGCTCCTCAGAGCCTTCCTCTCACTCTGATATCACTCCAGGCCCCTTCTCCTCCTCATCTGATTCCTCAGACTCAGCTGCTGGATCCATGGGCTGCTGAGGAATCACAACAGTGTATTTCTCAACCTTTGCACCTCTAAGTCCTTCACTTACCACCTTTCGTTTAGCAACTGTTTGAAGTAGCAGCAGCACTGACAAAAGTGGCTTGCAATCGGACTTTGCACCTTGCAACCATCACAGCATTCCCACAATCCTGTGATCAGAGTTTGGGTGCTTGGCCACCAGCATGCATTTACGATGGTTACAGCGTCCTGGAGGGTCACCCGATTGCCCTTTGTGAGCTTCCCAGCTAGCTTCTGACAGACAAAGTTAATGGGAGAAGCTGGATTTGCTTAACGACTGAATGATTCATGTAACGACCACAGTCATTTGCTTAAGAACTGTGGCAAAAATTGTACAGTAGGGCATGAGTCATTTAACAGCCCTTTCCTTAGCCATGGAAATTCCTGGTTCCAGTTGTGGTCATAAGTCAAGGGCTACCTGTATTTTGCATTTTATACACCCAGCTAGACAACCTTTGTCTGTTGGGTCATCCCTTCAGAGATATTTGCTTACCTAAACAGAGAAACAGAATGACCACAGGTGGGGAAAATAGCAGTGGTACTTTCGACTTCCTGCTGGCTTCCCCATTGACTTTTCCTGTTGGAATCTGGCAGGGAGCATTGGAAATTTTCCTTTCCCTTCCCTTCCCACCAGGCAGTAAGTGGCTGCTGCTGGGTGAGGGGGGGAAGGAGTGAAGGATTACTAGACTGGCTTGGAAACTGTCACAGAATGTGGAAAACAGAGATCATGTAACCACAGCAATAGCTTAGCGGCACAACAGCACAGCAGTGGCCAGTAGCACTGAAGCAGCCACAACTTCCTCAGATTTCAGGCCGGCTGGGGAATTCTGGGAGTTGGTCTACAAATGCAGGCTGGGGAATTCTGGGAGTTGAAGTTCACCTATCTTACAGTTGCCAAGTTTGAAAGGCACTGTACTAGAGAGGTGTGTGCATTGATTTTGAGTTACTCCATGAGTGCATTGCCCAGAGTGACAGGTGTCTCTCTGTTTTTTCAGCTTCCTATCGAACCTGGACCGCATTGCTTCTGAAGGGTACGTGCCAAGCGCCCAGGATATCTTGAGAACTCGTGTGCCCACGACGGGCATTAATGAGTACTGCTTTTCAATGCAAAAGGTGACATTAAGGTAAACTGAAAAAGGATTCATGTCCAAGTGCTTTTGTTTCACAAGGAAATAATCAAGGGTGGATAACTGCTGGCTTAGGAATTCTGGGAGTTGAAGTCCACAGGCCATCAAGGAGCCATAGTTGCCCAGCCCTGTCAGAATCGAGAGATTAAACATTCTGAAAGGGTCAGTCATATTATGAGAGACTGTGGTTGTGTAAGAGCAACACATGAGCACAAAAGATAGGAAAATGCCCCCCTGCGGCGAGAAGGGAACATATTGCAATCTCCTCCCTGAGATCCTCGCACTTATGGGAGAAGTCGGATTTGGTTAATGACTACATGATTCATTTTAACAACTGCAGTGATTTGCTTAACAACCATGGCGAAAAAGGGTCGTAAAATTGGGTGTGACTCACTTAACAACAAACTTGCTTAACAGTGGAAATTCTGGTTCCCAATTGTGGTCATAAGTTGATCAATTCAGACTAGAGCTGGATGGGACCTCGGAGGTCTTCTAGTCGAGCCCCCTGCTCAAGCAGGAGACCCTATACCATTTCAGACAAGTGACTGTCCAGTCTTTTCTAAAGGTTTTTTTTTCTTCATGTCTACTTTTTTAGGATCGTTGATGTTGGTGGGCAGAAAACTGAACGCCGGAAGTGGATCCACTGTTTTGAAAACGTGATTGCCTTGATCTATTTGGCATCTCTGAGCGAGTATGATCAGTCGCTGGAGGAGAATAATACCGAAGTAAGGAGCAGTGTTGAGACAGGAATATTTGGGGATAGACCAGGGGTAGGCAACCTCGGCTCTTTTATGACTCGTGGACTTCAACTCCCAGAATTCCTGAGCCAGCGTGGCTCAGCTTGGAAACCTCTCCCTTTCCCCTCAGCATGGCTGGCTCAGGAATTCTGGGAGTTGAAGTCCAGAAGTCATAAAAGGGCCAGGTTTGAAGAACCCTGCTGTAAAGGTACAAACCAGTAGTTCCACCAGATGTAGAGTTGGTCTGTAGCAGGGGTGGGAACCTTGGCTCTTTTATGACTTGTGGACTTCAACTCCCAGAATTCCTGAGCCAGCGTGACTCAGCATGGAAACCTCTCCCTTTCCCCTCAGCGTGGCTGGCTGAGGAATTCTGGGAGTTGAAGTCCACTAGTCATAAAGCGGCCTAGGCCTAGGCCAGGGGTAGGCAAGCTTGGCTCTTTTATGACTCGTGGACTTCAACTCCCAGAATTCCTGAGCTAGCATGGCTCAGCATGGAAACCTCTCCCTTTCCCCTCAGCGTGGCTGGCTGAGGAATTCTGGGAGTTGAAGTCCACGAGTCATAAAGCGGCCTAGGCCAGGGGTAGGCAACCTCGGCTCTTTTATGACTTGTGGACTTCAACTCCCAGAATTCCTGAGCCAGCATGGCTCAGCTTGGAAACCTCTCCCTTTCCCCTCAGCATGGCTAGCTCAGGAATTCTGGGAGTTGAAGTCCACAAGTCATAAAAGGGCCAAGTTTGAAGAACCCTGCTCTAAAGGTACAAACCAGTAGTTCCACCAGATGTAGAGTTGGTCTATAGCAGGGGTGGGAACCTCGGCTCTTTTATGACTTGTGGACTTCAACTCCCAGAATTCCTGAGCCAGCCTGGCTCAGCTTGGAAACCTCTCCCTTTCCCCTCAGCGTGGCTGGCTCAGGAATTATGGGAGTTGAAGTCCACAAGTCATAAAAGGGCCAAGTTTGAAGGCCCCTGGGATAATTAAACGAGAGGATTGTGTCTGTCTGTATGTGTATGTGTATTTTCTCTCTCTCTCTCCCCCTTCTCCCTCCCTCTGTACATATGTGTACTGTACATATTGTGAATTTATATGAGTGAATTTTGTGGAGTGGTGGAGAAGAAGGGGAGGAAAAGAGAAGAGGAAGAAGAGGAGGACTATGGGGTCCTTGATGCTCTCTGAGCTGGATGGTTTTCTTACAGATGTTTCATTACCCAACATCATCAGTGCTAAAACGAAGTGATGTTTACTCTCTGTTTTATAGAAGTGACTTGCCTGTCAGTGGTAAGCCAGAGCAAACCACTTGTATATAAACGGAGAGCAATCTTCTACCTCTCTGTTTATATACAAGTATACTACTCCCACATTAAGAAAACCAAGATCATGGCATCCGGCCCTCTCAATTCCTGGCAAATAGATGGGGAAGAAATGGAGGTAGTAACAGATTTTATTTTCCTGGGCTCCAAGATCACCGCAGATGGGGACTGCAGCCAAGAAATTAAAAGACGCTTGCTCCTGGGAAGGAAAGCCATGGAAAATCTAGACAGCACACTAAAAAGCAGAGACATCACCCTGTCAACAAAAGTGCGTATAGTCAAGGCTATGGTCTTCCCAGTTGCAATGTATGGCAGTGAAAGTTGGACCATAAGAAAGGCTGAGCGCCAAAGAATGGAGGCCTTTGAACTATGGTGCTGGAGAAGACTCCTGCGAGTCCCTTGGACTGCAGGTCAATCAAACAGGTCAGTCCTAGAGGAGATCAACCCTGACTGCTCTTTAGAAGGCCAGATCCTGAAGCGGAAACTCAAATCCTTTGGCCACCTAATGAGAAGGAAGGACTCACTGGAGAAGAGCCTAATGCTGGGAAAGATGGAGGGCAAGAGAAGAAGGGGACGACAGAGAATGAGGTGGCTGGATGGAGTCCCTGAAGCAGGAGGCGTGAGCTTAAAGGGACTCCAGAAGATGGTAGAGGACAGGAAGGCCTGGAGGAACGTTGTCCATGGGGTCGCGATGGGTCGGACACGACTTCGCAACTAACAACATACCACTGCCTTCTAGTACTGATGATGTAACCTAGTTGGGTCATGAAACATCTGCAAGAAAACCACCAAGCTCAGAGAGTACCCAGTACCCCACAGTCCTCCTCTTCTTCCTCTTCTCTTTTCCTCCCCTTCTTCTCCACCACTCCACAAAACTCACTCCCGGTACCACTTCTATTACCTAGTTTGGTTATGAAATGTCTGCAAGAAAACAAACAGCCAAGCTCAGAGAGTACCAAGGACCCCATAGTCCTCCTCCTCCTCCTCCTCCTCCTCTTCCCATCCTCTCGTTTCCCTCCCTTCTTCTCCTTCACTCTGCAAACCTCCCTCCCTTCCAGCACTGATAATGTTACCTAGTTGGGTCATGAAACGTCTGCAAGAAATCCATCAAGTCCAGAAAGCATCAAGCACCCCACAGTTCAACCCTAGTCTACCAATATTCTCTTCTGTCAGAATTTATACATATTGTCTGGCCTTCTGAGCCAGCTGAAATGTCTCTCGGTTGTCTCTCGGAACAAACCAACGTCTGCAGAATGTTTGGAGCGAACTTCCAAACTCCTCCGCTCCTCGTTCTCGATGGCACCGGTAGCTTTATGTATGGTTTTTTCTCTCCTTCTTTGCTTCCCCATTCCCCCCCCCCCCCCCCGTTCTTTCCTATCAGAACCGAATGAGGGAGAGTTTAGATCTCTTCAGGACAATTCTGGAGCTGCCGTGGTTCTGGAACACCTCGATTATTCTCTTCCTCAATAAAGTGGACATCCTGGAGGAGAAAATTCTCACCTCGGATCTGGCTGCCTATTTCCCCGCATTCCCAGGTAACATTTCCTGCTTTGGGCAGCGTTGAGGAGTGGTTAGAGGGGCGGTCTTGCAAGGCGGCATGTTCTAGAGAAGGATTGCCAAATTGGTGCAAACTGGGGCCAGCTTCCCGAATCTGAACCCTCACCTAAATTTTGGGAAAAGTGCTCTTTCATTACCTCAGTTAGAAGTTGGTCTTCAACTTACGACCGCAAATGGGACTGGGACCGGAACTTCCATCGCTAAGCAATGTGGACATTAATGTGGAGTGGGAGGCACTGTTTTATGGTGGTTCTCCTCCTACCTCTCGGGCCGTTCGCAGTTCGTATTGGCAGGGGGGCAGAGATCTACCCCGAGGCCCTTTTCTTGTGGGGTACCTCAGGGGTCGGTTCTCTCCCCCCTCCTGTTTAACATCTATATGAAGTCGCTGAGTGAGATCATCCGTGGCTTTGGGGTGAGGTATCACCAATATGCGGATGATACCCAGTTGTTCATCTCCACCCCGAGCCAACCCAGTGATGCCCTTGACGTGATGTCCCGGTGCCTGGAGGCGGTGCGGGTCTGGATGGGAAGGAACAGACTCAGGCTGAACCCCTCCAAGACCGAGCAGCTGTGGATACCAGCATCTCGGATTGTCCAACATGTTCCATCTCTTTTGATGGGGGGGGGGAGGTACTGCCCCCCTCAGAAAGAGCCGGCAACTTGTGTGTCCTCCTGGATTCACGGCTTAACTTGGAAGATCATCTAACTGCCGTGACCAGGGGGGCCTTTGCACAGGTTCGCCTGGTGCGCCAGTTGCGCCCCTTTTTGGACCGAGATGCCCTATGCACGGTCACCCACGCCCTTGTCACTTCTCGCCTGGATTACTGCAATGCTCTCTACATGGGGCTGCCCTTGAAGTGCACCCAGAGGCTTCAGCTGGTGCAAAATGCGGCCGTGCTGGTGCTTAGGGGAGGATCTCGATACTCCCATGTTACACCACTCCTGCGCGAGCGGCATTGGCTTACGGTTGCCCTCCGGGTGTGATTCAAGGTGCTGGTAATTACCTTTAAAGCCCTACGTGGCTTAGGCCCGGGGTACTTGCGAGACCACCTGCTGCCAATGTCAACCTCCCATCGCCCGGTTCGCTCCCACAGAGTCGGCCTCCTCAGGGTGCCGTCGGCCAGGCAATGCCGGCTGGTGACCCCCAGGGGGAGAGCCTTCTCTGTGGGCGCACTGACCCTCTGGAATGAGTTGCCTCTGGAGCTGCGGACGGCCCCTGACCTTCGGTCCTTCCGCCGTGACCTGAAGACATGGATGTTCCAACAAGCGGGCCTGGACTGACTATGGTAAATTTGGCTTTTATTGGGTTAAATTGTCATTTATTTATTACACCCATTGTTTAATTCTTTTGTAAAATTTTGTACTTTTATGTTTTTTAATATTTATTGTTGTGAGCCACCCTGAGTCCTTGGGGAGAAAGGCGTCATATAAATTTAATAAATCTGAATCTGAATCTGAAGTGAATTGTGCCCAATTTTACAGCCTTTTTTTTTGCAGCAGTTAAACAAACCACTGCGGTTTGCTAAGTGAATCATGCCGTTAAGCGAATCCATTTCTTCCAATGACTGCTTGTCAGAAGCCAGATGGGAAGGGCGCAACCATCATCAATACAAGCTGGTTTGCCAAGCGCCCAAATTTGGATCATGTGACTGCTCTGGTCATAGGCACAAGGACCGGTTGTAAGTCACTTTTTAAAGTGCCGTTGTACAGTTGCGAAAGGTTGCAAAATGAGGACTATCTGTATTAGAGACACTGTTCGGCTGGAAAACTGGTTTGAATCTCTGGAAATCACCTATTATTACAGCTTAAAATTGGGCTCATTAAAGCTTCCAACTGCAGTAAGATTCTCGAGACACCCTGCATTTATCTAAAACACGGGTGTCACACTCGTCACGTGACGTGTTGCGATGTATCGCAACTTTTTTTGCATTGCCGGAGCTGGGGTGGGCCTGGCCTCCGCATGATGCAACCGGCCTGTGGGCCGGCAGTTTGACACCCCTGATCTAAAAGGTAAAAAAATCATTCCCCCCCCCTCAAAAACATTACTAAAAACCCATTTAGTTTTCAGGGAAAGAGTGCAAGCATGTATTTGCCATAGCTTCCCCCCACAATGTCCAAATTCCCGGTCCAGACTACATTTTGTGATTTCCTTGTGGTGTTCCATCCAGGTCGACCTGTGCTTCGCTTCAATCTAGGGCCACATAAGATGGGTTAGGTGCTGCCCCCTGCTGGGTCATTTTCTTTTCAAATCTAAGATCACAAGCCTAGTGAGAGGTAGTCCTTGACTTACAACAGCTCATTTAGTGATTGTCCAAAGTCACAACAGCGCTGAAAAGAAGTGACTTATGACCATTTTTCAAAGTTGCAACTTTTACAGCGCCACGGTGACATGATCAACATTCAGACGCTTGGGAACTGGCTCGTATTTATGACGGTTGCGACCTTCTGACAAGCAAAGTCAATGGGGGAAGCCAGATTCATTTAACGACCAGGTTGCTAACTTAATAACTGCAGTGATTCACTTCACAACTGTGGCAAGCAATGTCGTCAAAATGGGGCAAAACTCACTTAACATTTGTCTCACTTAACAACAGAAATTTTGGGCTGCATTGTGGTTCTAAGTCGAGGTCTGCTTGTAAAAGGAGGCAAATCCAGTTTTATTTCTTAGAATTTAAACTTAATAAGTTTAGGGCAGGTTTTATTTTTGATTACTAGAGCAGATCGCAAGCCTTCACGTCCCTGCCTAGTGGAATCTAAGTATTTGGTAGGAGTTCGAGACAATTTGATGGAACATAATTGATCGATCGATCAGTCAGTCAAGTGGAATCAAAAAGGAATTGGCCTAACAACCATTTGTTCAGTGTCTGTTCAAAATTACAATGGAATGGAAAAAAGTGACTTATGACTGGTCCTCACGCTTATGACCATTGCAGTATCCCCAGAGTCAAGTGATCAATATTCAGGCGCTTGGCAACCAACAGTTGCGGCACCCCGGGGTCATGTGATCACCATTTGGGACCTTCCTAGGTGGCTTCTGACAAGCAAAATCCATGGAGGAAACCACGTTTGCTTAACAGCTGTGTGCTTCAGTGAACAGTTGGGATGATTCTCTTAACAACTGTGGCAAAAAAGTCATAAAACCAGGTAGCACTCGCTGAACAGCCGCCCTGCTTAGCAATGGAAATTTGGTCTCAATTGTGTCATAAATCCAGGACTACCTTTATGTGCTAGAATGAAAAGGGATCTAATTTTGCATTTTTAACCCAATACCACACTACCTATTAGCATTGATGATGTTACCTAGTCTGGTAACAAAACATCTGCAAGAAAACCATTGAGGCACCAAGGACCCCTCAGTTTTCTTCCTCCTTCTCCCCCTCCTCCTCCTCCTCCTCCTCCTCCTCCTCGTCTCTACAAACTCCACTCCCTTCTACCACTGATGATGTTACCCAGCGGTGGGATTTAAATACCTAAACAACCGGTTTTCTTATTGGATGCAGGTCTGGGCCTCCGAGGCCTAGAACAGACTTCCAGAAGTGGCATCCACACACTTCCGGCGGGCCATTCTAGGCCTGGGAGCCCTCCTCCAGGCATCCAATGCCTAGAACAGACTTCCGGAAGTGGCATCCACACACTTCTGGCAGGCTGTTCTAAGCCTGAAAGGCCTCTTCCAGGCTGCGAAGGCCTAGAACGGACTTCCGGAAGTGGCATCGACGCATTTCTGACAGGCTATTCTAGGCCTGGGAGGCCGCCTCCAAACCTCCAAGGCCTAGACTGGACTTCCGGAAGCAGTGTGCATTAAGCAGGTTCTCTGAACGCAGCAAAATTTAGCTACCAGTTCTGCCCTACTGGTGCGAACTGGCTGAATCCCACCACTGATGTTATCTAGTTAGGTGTTCTGTACCAGCCTGCTACCGGCCCTGCAGAAAAGGCAGGGACAACCCCTTTACAAACGGCAAGAGGCTGGAATTACGCCTGCCAAATTTATAGCTACAAAAACAAACAAGACACGAACCAAGAAACAGGAGCTTTAAGAAACACGAACTATCCAAGCGGTTGCCTTCAGCAAACCAGCCCTCCCCACACATTCCCCTTATATAGAGTTCAGGGCGTGGCTTCTCTCTGCCTCCTTCCGAGAAGCCCCATTGCCTTCCTCTGTTTACTCCTAATTGACTGCCTCCTGCGTCGGGCGTCCTTGAACAGGGCCAGCTGTGGGTCATCTTCATCCACGCTGTCAGGCTCACACAGCTGGGTCTCCGTGGTGACCAAGTGGGAGGGGCCTGGCTGAGGGCTCTCATCAGCAAGATCTTCAACCCCCTCAGCAAGGTCTTCAACACCCCCCTCCTCCTCCTCTGAGTCATCCGACCCAACTGCCGAACCCACAGGCTGACCCTGAATCACAACATTAGGGTAATGAAACATCTGCAAGAAAACTACCAAGCTCAAGAGAGCACCAAGGACCCCACAGTCCTCCTCCTCTTCTGTTCTGCAAACCGCACTCTCTAATAGCCCTGATGATGTTACCTAGTTGGGTAATGAAATGTCTGCAAGAAAACAACCCAGCTCAGAGAGCACCCAGGACCCCACAGTTCAAATCTGAGCTACAAATGTTGGAACTCAATTCATGAGGTTTCTATCTTCCTTCAGAATATGATTTCTTTAAATTTGCTCATGTAAATTGCCCAATCCCAAAGAGAGGAAGTAAAAAACAACAACAACAGTCTGCTTAAGTCATACATTCACGAGAATAAGATGGAAAGACGCTTTGCAGTGGAAAAATAATAATTTGCAGCAGCTGTATATGTTAGGCACCCCTTCAGAAAAAAAAATATGGGCTGAAATGGGCACAGGAATTTTAGGGCAAACTTTTAAAAAATTTCCCTCGAATAGTCAGCATTGCTACCATGGCTAGTTGATTTGTCTCCATTGCCGTTCCCCAGCTGTTTCCGTCTTGCAACTTGTCTCCTGTCTTCCCATCAAAGAAATGGGTGCATTTGCAGCCTCACGGGCATTGCAGATTACAAAGCTGACCTTGATTAAAAAGCCAAGGGACCTTTACTCTGGCCAAGGACCAAGTAGACCCATTTCATGCCTGGCCTGGGAGGTGATGAAGGCAACTTTCAGATTCATATTCTGAATGGAAGGGACCTTGGAGGCCTTCTAGTCCAACCCCCCCCCCCCCACACACACACACACTCAAGCAGCAGACCCTATACCGGGGTAGGCAACCTTGGCTCTTTTATGACTCATGGACTTCAACTCCCAGAATTCCTGAGCCAGCCTGGCTCAGCTTGGAAACCTCTCCCTTCCCCCCCCCCCCCCGTCAGCATGGCTGGCTCAGGAATTCTGGGAGTTGAAGTCCACGAGTCATAAAAGAGCCAAGGTTGCCTATCCCTGACCTATACCATTTGAGACAAGTGGCTGTCCAGTCTTTTGTTAAAAACCTCCAGTGGTGGAGCACCCACAACTTCTAGAGGCAAGTTGTTCACTGATTAATTGTTCTCACTGTCAGGAAGGTTTTTATATCTTGATTCCAGGTTGCTTCTCTGCTTGATTAGTTTCCACCCGTTGTTTCTTGTCCTGCCTTCTGTTGCTTTGGAGAATAAGTTGACTCCCTCTTTGTGGCAGTCCCTCAAATACTGGAAGACTGCTATCGTGTCACCCCTAGTCCTTCTTTTCTCTTGACTAGTCATACCTAAATCCTGCAGCCGTTTTTCGTATGTTTTTAGTCTCCAGGCCTTTAATCATCTTAGCTGCTGCTCTCTGCACTTTTTCCAATGTCTCAACCACTCTGTGGGGTTATAGCCAAAGAAGGATGTTTAGCGGACACACTGGGGCTGTGGTTAGGGTGCAAATAGGGCCCAACCCTGAGCAATTTCCTGTAGCGTTTGAACGAACAAAACACGTTGGTTTTCTCCTAACGTTGGCCAGACACACCTTTATTCAGAATTGACGCACACCTTTCATCTTCAAGCTGTTGTCACTTTAAGACCGTGTTTTTCAACCTTGGCAAGGAATTCCTCAGCCAGTCCTTGGCAACTCTATGATAGGTGGACTTCAACTCCCAGAATTCCTCAGCCAGCCCCTTGGCAACTTTATGAAGGGTGGACTTCAACCTCCAGAATTCCTCAAGTCAGCCGTTGGCAGCTTTATGTGTGGACTTTAACTCCCAGAATCCCTCAGTCACCCCATGGCAGCTTTATGATGTGTGGACTTCAACTCCCAGAATCCCTCAGTCACCCCATGGCAGCTTTATGATGGGTGGACTTCAACTCCCAGAATCCCTCAGTCACCCCATGGCAGCTTTATGATGGGTGGACTTCAACGCCCAGAATTGCTCAGCCACCCCATGGCAGCTTTATGATGTGTGGACTTCAACTCCCAGAATCCCTCAGTCACCCCATGGCAGCTTTATGATGGGTGGACTTCAACCCCCAGAATTGCTCAGTCACCCAATGGTAGCTTTATGATGTGTGGACTTCAACTCCCAGAATTCCTCAGCCAGCCTCTTGGCAACTTTATGAAGGGTGGACTTCAACCTCCAGAATTCCTCAAGTCAGCCGTTGGCAGCTTTATGTGTGGACTTTAACTCCCAGAATCCCTCAGTCACCCCATGGCAGCTTTATGATGGGTGGACTTCAACTCCCAGAATCCCTCAGTCACCCCATGGCAGCTTTATGATGGGTGGACTTCAACGCCCAGAATTGCTCAGCCACCCCATGGCAGCTTTATGATGTGTGGACTTCAACTCCCAGAATCCCTCAGTCACCCCATGGCAGCTTTATGATGGGTGGACTTCAACCCCCAGAATTGCTCAGTCACCCAATGGTAGCTTTATGATGGGTGGACTTCAACCCCCAGAATTCCTCAGCCAGCCCTTGGCAACTTTATGAACGGTGGACTTCAACTCAGATGCTTGGCAACTGGCATGTATTTACGACGGTTGCAGTGTCCTGGGGTCACGTGATCCCCTTTTACGACCTTCTGACCAGCAAAGTCACCGGGGAAGCCAGATTCACTTAACAACCTTGTGACTAACTTAATAGCTGCAGTGTGTCAAGCTTAACAACTGGGGCCAGAAAGGTGGTAAAATGGGGGCAAAACTGAATAAATACCTTGCTTAGCAACAGAGATTTTGGGCCCAGTTGTGGCGGTAAATCAAATCATGCTACCTGTAACATGACGGTCAGCTTCTAAAAAAGGTATCACTAAGTTGTGAGCACCATGCATGGATTCAACATGGCAAAAGCCAAAGCTGTCAACACAGTTGGAAACAACAATATTATCATGGTTGGTTCCCAGACCGATAAAGTAAGGTTGGTGTAAACAGGGCACTGTTTTTCCTGTTCGCCGTAATGAGAGTCACTTCCTTCTGGGCTGAGAGAAATATTGTCTCTAAAGAGCAGAGAGTTCTTGTAGCTTTCATAATAACAAATCTTGCTAAAGAGAACTCTGTGATTGCAGGTAGACTCCGACGTGCGACCACAATTGAACACAAAAGTTCCATGGCTAAGCAAGACGGCTGTTCAGTGAATTTTACCACTTTCTTGCCATGGTGGTTAAACGAATGAAAATGGTGAAAGACGTACGGTTCTACATTTATTTATTTATTTATTTATTTATTTATTTATTTATTTATTTATTTATTTATTTAAATTCCATTTATATCCCGCCCTTCTCCGAAGACTCAGGGCGGCTTACAAGCTTAGGCAAGAAAAACCAAATGCACAGGTATAGTATAGGTGGTGCCTGGCTCAATAGTAGCCAATGTGAGAGGGATCTCGGAGTCCTAGTGGACAATCACTTCAATAGGAGCCAGCCGTCTGCTGCAGCTGCCAAAAAAGTGAACAGAGTCCTAGGCTGCATTAACAGAGGGATAGACTCAAGATCACGTGAAGTCTTAATTCCACTTTACAAGGCCTTGGTAAGGCCACACTTGCAATACTGCATCCAGTTTTGGTCACCACGATGTAGAAAAGATGTTGATACTCTAGAAAGAGTGCAGAGAAGAGCAACAAAGATGATCAGGGGACTGAAGTCTTAAAACATAGGAAGAACGGCTGCTGGAATTGGGTATGTGTAGTTTAATGAAGAGAAGGACAAGGGGGGACATGATAGCAGTCTTCCAGTATCTCAGGGGCTGCCACAAAGAAGAGGGAGTCAAGCTATTCTCCAAAGCACTTGAAGGCAGGACAAGAAGCAACGGATGGAAACTAATCAAGGAGAGAAGCAACCTGGAATTAAAGAGAAATTTTCTGACAGTTAGAACAATTAACCAGTGGAACAACCTGCCTCCAGAAGCTCTGAATGCTCCAACACTGGAAGTTTTTAAAAAGAGACTGGTCAGCCATTTGTCTGAAATGGTATAGGGTTTCCTGCCTGAGCAGAAGGTTGGACTACATGACCTCCAAGGTCCCTTCCAACTTTATTATCATTATTGTCTGCGAATCACTGTGTTTGTTAAGTTAGTAACAAGTTTGTTCATCTCATCTTCCTTCCCTGTTGAATTTGCTTGTCAGAAGGTCGCAAAAGGGGATCACGTGACTGCAACTGTCATAAATATGAGTCATTTGCCAAGCCTCCAAATTTCGATCAGGTGACCCATGGGGATGCTGCAAAGGTTGCAAGTGTGAAAAACGGTCCAAAGTCCCTTTTTTCTCTGTGCTGTTCTAACTTAGAACAGCCGCCAAATGAATGGTCGTAAGTCGAGGACTGCCTGTGTTGTGTTTGGAAAAGGATTGCTTCTGCTTAGACAGCTTGGGGGGGGTGAGGGGGGGGAGCATGTGAGCGGCAGGCACGCGCAAGCACACACAGCTCTGGTTGTGCGAGTGGAACTTTCCACGTGAGCGCAAGCGGCCTCCCCTTCTGTGAATGGAGCGTGCGTGTGCATGCATTTGCTCATTGGTTGCACAAGTGGAGCTTTAGGCACATGCGCTTGCCCATTTTTCCCGCGGCCTGGGGGTTAGGGACCCCTGCCAAAGATGTGAAAAGTTTCTAGCTGGTTGGTCGGTTGCCAAATCAGAGTCAGTACAAAAGGTTGAAACTTAACATTAAGCAAACCAAGATCATGGCATCTGGCCCTCTCAATTCCTGGCAAATAGATGGGGAAGAAATGGAGGTAGAGACACATTTTATTTTCCTGGGCTCCAAGATCACTGCAGATGGGGACTGTAGCCAAGAAATTAAAAGACGCTTGCTCCTGGGGAGGAAAGCCATGGCAAATCTAGACAGCACACTAAAAAGCAGAGACGTCACCCTGCCAACAAAAGTGCGTATAGTCAAGGCCATGGTCTTCCCAGTTGCAATGTATGGCAGTGAAAGTTGGACCATAAGAAAGGCTGAGCGCCAAAGAATGGAGGCCTTTGAACTATGGTGCTGGAGAAGACTCCTGCGAGTCCCTTGGACTGCAAGGCGATCAAACCGGTCAGTCCTAGAGGAGATCAACCCTGACTGCTCTTTAGAAAGCCAGATCCTGAAGCTGAAACTCAAGTACTTCGGCCACCTCATGAGAAGGAAGGACTCACTGGAGAAGAGCCTAATGCTGGGAAAGGTTGAGGGCAATAGAAGAAGGGGACGACAGAGAATGAGGTGGCTGGATGGAGTCACTGAAGCAGGAGGCGTGAGCTTAAATGGACTCCAGAAGATGGTAGAGGATAGGAAGGCCTGGAGGAACGTGATCCATGGGGTCGCGATGGGTCGGACATGACTTCTCAGCTAACAACAACAACAGATTGATGGGTGTGCTCTCTAGTTCCCCTTCTGCGGAGTCCCTGGTAGCCTCTGAGCTTGGTTGTTTTCTTGCAGATATTTCATCACCCAGCTAGGTAACATCATCAGGGCATATCTGATGAAACATCTGCAAGAAAACAAGCCAGCGCAAAGAGCACCCAGGAATCTCACAGTTCAACTCTGAGCTACAAATATTCCCTTTGGTTAATTTCTTTTTTTGTGTGTGTGGCTTGTATTCCATCTAGAGCAGGGGTGTCAAACTCAATTTCATTGAGGGCCGCATCAGCATTGTGGTTGCCCTCAGGGGGCCGGGTGGGTGTGGCCAGGGTGGGCGTGGCCTAACTGGGTGGGCGTGGCTAGACTGCGTATGGCCTACTGGATGGGCATGGCCAGCTCTACATGGTTCGCATCAAGGGTGCCTATGGGGGCCTGGGCAGGAGGGGGACAGATCTGGGGGTCTCTGGCAGAAGGAGGGTCTCTGGGCCAGGGCCCAGGCAGTGGGGGCTGTTCCCTCCCTGTTTCCAGGATGGCTTCGCGGGCTGGATCCGGCCCCCGGGCTTTGTGTTTGACATGTCTGAGCTAGAGAAAAAACACAGATACCTCTCTGCAGGGACATTGGATGTTTATTTATTTATTTATTTATTTATTCATTTATTCGGTTTATATACCGCCCTATTCCCAAAGGACTCAGGGCGGTTTACAAGGCAAAATTTAAAAACAATCCAATATAAAATTAAAATAAAATAAAATTAAGTCTAGCCGCAAAAATTAAATCACAATTTAAAAACATGTTGGATGTTGGGAGTGAGGAGGAGCTGCAGACTAAGCAATGGTCAGATGATGATGATGATGATGATGATGATGATGATGATGATGATGATGATGATGATGATAATAATAATAATAATAATAATAATAAGAAGAAGAAGAAGAAGAAGAAGAAGAAGAAAAAGTTAGAACTGAAGAAGCTTCTTGCATGAGAAGCAAAATGTTAATTACAGAATAGAGCTGGAAGGGGCCTTGGAGGTCATCTAGTCCAACCCCCTGCTCAGGCAGGAAACCCTATACCAGTGGTGGCAAACCTTTTAGAGACCGAGTGCCCAAACTGCAACCCAAAACCCACTTATTTATGGCTGGGTGCCAGGTGGGCGTGGCCTACTGGGTCGGTGTGGCTGTGGTGGTCATGGAAGATTGGGTGGGTGTAGCCAAGGTGGGTGTGGTCACCTCGATGTTTCTCGTGGGGAGGGACACCTGTGGCGGGTGGGCAGGGCTGGGGAAGCTCCAGGGGGTCTCTGGCAGGTGGGGAGGTAGGCAGGAAACTCATCCTGTGGGGTGAGGCGAGGCAGGGTGGGGGTGCCATTGCCATGGGGCAAGGCAAGGGCCGGGATGGCTGCTGCCTGACACCATCGCCCCCCGCACACAGAGGCCAGCGAGCGCATGGGGCCAACGGTGTCCGTCAGTAGCCACAGCCTGCCGGCCCCTCGACAGGCGCACTCTGGGGCTCCGCAACCCATCGCCAGCAGTTCAAAGAAGCCGCCTCCGAGATGGATGCTCGGCCAACAGCTGAGGAGGTGACGCAGTGGGTCGTGCCTGGGAAAACGAGAGCATGCAAGGCCAGGAGGGACGGGATGGGGGGGGAGGGAAACCAGCTGTGCCAGGATGCATTCAGCCCCGTGGGATCTCGGCAAATTAGCAGGCAGCTGGTTGAAGAGGGATAGTTGCCACCTCCGAGGCATGGCGCGGGTGCCCACAGAGAGGGCTCTGAGTGCCGCCTCTGGCACCCGTGCCATAGGTTCGCCACCACTGCCCTATTTCATTTCAGACAAATGGCTGTCCAGTCTCTTCTTAAAAACTTCCAGCGTTGGAGCATTCACCGCTTCTGGAGGCAGGTGGTTCCGCTGGTTAATTGTTAATCAGATAAGAGGCAGCTGAGTCTGCAGAAAGAAAAGGGGCGTGGCAAACTCCCGGAAGGGTGCTCCCCTAGTTTCCTGGGGTGTAGAGGCAGTGGAGGACAGAAGTACTGGCTCGTATTTAGGATGGTTTGCCGTGTCCCGGGGGGGGTCACATGACCCCCCTTTTGCGACGTTCTGAAAAGCAAAGTCCACGGGGAAGCCGGATTCACTTAAGCACGGCGTGACTTAACTTAAAAACTGCAGTGACTGGTCTACCAATTGCGGCAAGGAAAGTCGTTAAGTGGGGCAAAACCCATCTAAGAACTGTCTCGCTTAGCAAGGGACACGTTGGGCTCAGTTGTGGTCGTAGGTCGAGGACTCCCTGTAAATGAAAAGGCTACGCGACCCTCTCCAAACGACGATGCCTACGTTCCTGGATATGCAGCGATGGAACGATCTAATCCGGGTGATCCCCAGAGGTGCTTTTTGACGAGGCAAGTGGACTTGTTTTTTCCCTTGAAGGCGTTTCGCTTCTCCTCCATGAAGCTTCCCCAGTTCTGACTGGAGTGTGGGGAACGGAAGGATTTATACTCCTTGCAGACAGCTGGTCATTTGCATCCTTGTAGAGAGTCCTTGAGGCCACTTGGAGGTTTATCTGTGGCCTCGGGGTCACCTGAGTGATGCAAATGGGTGTGGAGCCTTCTTGGAACTGCTGAAAGGACGGTGTTGCAGACTGGAGATAGATGGTGTCGTGTCCCTCCCCCTCTGTTGAGGGAGGGCTGTTCAATTTTGACCTGGTCCAGGGCTTTTCAACCAGTGGTACGGGTACCACCTGTGGTACATTGCCACCTGGGAGGTGGTACGCGACCATCCTAGAGAAGTGGTGGCAGGGGAGGGGAATGAGCTGAACCGTTGGCAGCACCGCACAAGCCGGAGCGAGAGACGGCTGGAGCTTCAGGGCTGTCAGGGCTCAGCGGAAGCGCCAGGATCAGAGCGCCAGGATCTAGCTGGAGCTCGGCGCTGATCCCGGCGCTTCTGCTGAGGCCAGAAGAAGCGCCGATCAGCTGGAATGTTGCAGCATCTCCAGGGTCTTGTGATTTACATCCAGATGCTTGGCAACTGATTCATATCTATGACGGTCACAGTGTCCCAGGGTCATGTGAAGTGACCAAAAGCTGCTACAACCACCCAGCATATTGGGGGGGAATAAAAACCAAACAGCCCCCACCCCTGCTGCCAATCCTCAGCAGAAATGCTCACAACAATGAAAACCTCGGACAGGAGGAAGAGCGCCGCCAGGCGGGCAGGCAGGTGTCTTGCTCAATTGTGGCTTGGGGGACACTTTTTCCAGTGCCATTGTAACTTCGTACAGTCACTAAGCGAACTGTTGTAAGTCGAGGACTACCTGCACTTCATCACTTCTTTCCTTTTTTTGGGGGTCATCAAGTTTTTGACACCTTGCTAGGCGACTGGCGGTACTCGGATGTTGCCCTATCCTAAAAGTGGTACAGTGGGTGAAAAGGTTGAAAAGCCCTGATCTAGTCCAACCCCCTGCTCAGGCAGGAAACCCTATATACCATTTCAGGCAAATGGCTGTCCAGTCTCTTCTTAAAAACTTCCAGTGTTGGAGCATTCACCGCTTCTGGAGGCAGGTTGTTCCACTGGTGAATTGTTCTAACCAGTGCTATTTTTGTAAAAGGAAAAGGTGCCGGAACTCACACATGTCATACAACCCGCCTTCTCTGTGGGTGCGCCTGCCCTTTGCAACCAGCTGCCTGTGGAGCTTAGGACCGCCTCCAACCTTCGGTCATTCCGCCGGGACCTGAAGACCTGGCTCTTTGAGCTTTCCGGCCCAGGCTGAGAGTTTTTAATTGGGGTTTTATATTTTTCAGGGATCAAATTTAATTATTTTTGAACTGTTTTTAACTTTTGTATTGTATTGACATTTTTAAATACTTTGTAAACCACCCTGAGTCCTAGGGGAAAAGGGCGGTATATAAATTCAATAAACCTAACTTAACTTTAACTTAGATGGCCTCCTTGACCCCTCTTTCGAACCAGTGGGGCCTGCCGATTCACACAACCTGTTCTCCTCCTTTCTTAGGTCCCAAGCGAGACGTTCACGCGGCCAAGCGCTTCATCCTGGAGATGTACAGTGACATCTTCCATCAGTTCCTTGACGGGCCTCTTTCTGGCAGTTCTTCCTTCGGATCCCGCTTCCTTTATCACCATTACACCTGTGCCACCGACACGCAGAACATCTGCGCGGTTTTTGCCGATATCAAGGACGCCGTACTGGCAAGCTACTTGGAAGAGTTCAGCCTGGTTTGAAGAGGTCAGCTCCAGAGGCACCAAGGAATTGGCTGGGCGTGCCATCCAGATGTTGCAGAAACCGGGCTCCGGAGAGGCTGACTTCACAAGGAAGCATTCCTGTTGGCGTGCCGGGATGGAAGGTCGCCGTTTGTCATGTTTTTTTTAATGCACCATCTTCCTACCTATGGGAACCTCGGATGGAACGGGTGAATCCGAAGTCTCAATGCCGGGAAGGATTTTTTTTTTGAAATAACATTGCAGTTGCACCAATGAACAGGAGACTTGCAACTTAACAGAATAACAGAGTTGGGAGGGACCTTGGGGGGGTCTTCTAGTCCAGCCTAGGAGACCCTATACCAGTGATGGCAAACCTTTTAGAGACCCAGTGCCCAAACTGCAACCCAAAATCCACTTATGTATCGTCAGGTGCCGGGTGGGCGTGGCCCATTGGGTGGGTGTGGCCCATTGGGTGGGCGTGGCTGCAGTGGTAACGGCAGACTGGGTGGGACTAAAAAGTTCAATCAATTCCAACATTGCGAGAACTTTTTTTTTCCTGCAAGAAGTTGAAATCGATTGATTGGTTGAACCTTTTTTTGCACCCGGCGGCGGAGACCTAAAGCGAAAAGGTTTTATAAAACCCAGCTGAAGGCCTAGGACTGGGGCGACGGCGCACGTGCCCACAGAGAGGGCTCTGCGTGCCACCTGTGGCACGCCTGCCATAAGGTTCGCTACCAAGGCCCTATACTGTTTCAGACAAATCTTTGTGCAACTTTTTCTTAAAAACCTCCCGTGTTGGAGCACCCACAACTTCTGGAGGCAAGTCTTGATTAATTCTTCCCACTGTCAGAAACGTTCTCCTTCATTCTAGGTTGGCTCTCTGCTTGAATTAGGAGAGCCTTAGTCTTACAAGAGCTACCTAAAATGTTGTAAGATAGGAGACCGAAGGATAACATTTGACCCGGGGCGAGGAGGAGAACATGAACAGGAGTGAGCAAGTTGAAAGAGATCAGGAAATCAACTCTGACACAGCAAGTGGAGATAAGAAAGTTCACTCACCCAGCATCTCGGTGTTGAACCCGGCAGGTTGAAAAGGCAGCTGAAGTCACACAGGGTGCAGTGTGTGACAGAATGCAGCGGTCACAAGCTGTACAATGAAGATTGGACAGAAGGCTGATGGGAAGGTTATGTAGATAGAACCACAATGGGGTTTATGTATATGTGTGTGTGTGTATATATACATGTTGTTGTTGTTAGCACCGAAGTCGTGTCCGACCCATCGCGACCCTATGGACAATGTTCCTCCAGGCCTTCCTGTCCTCTACCAACTTCTGGAGTCCATTTAAGCTCACGCCTCCTGCTTCAGTGACTCCATCCAGCCACCTCATTCTCTGTTGTCCCCTTCTTCTCTTGCCCTCAACCTTTCCCAGCGTTAGGCTCTTCTCCAGTGAGTCCTTCCTTCTCATTAGGTGGCCAAAGGATTTGAGGTTCAGCTTCAGGATCTGGCCTTCTAAAGAGCAGTCAGTATGTATGTATGTATGTATGTATGTATGTATGTATGTATGTATATGTATGTGCAGTGCTTTTTTTGTAAAAGAAAAAGGTGCCGGAACTCACACACGTCATACAACCCGCCTTGCCTACCCTACAAGGTTCCATCCAAAAAAAGGTGCCGGAACTCTGTTCTGAGAGTTCTATGACAAAAAAAGCCCTGTGTATATGTGTGTGTGTGTGTGTGTACATGGTTATGTATAAATGTACAGACAATCCTCAAGCATTTTTTTAGTGACTATTCCAGGGTTAGGCAACCTTGGCTCTTTTATGACTCGTGGACTTCAACTCCCAGAATTCCTGAGCCAGCCAGGCTGAGGGGAAAGGCAGAGGTTTCCAAGCTGAGCCATGCTTTTTATTTCGACCCCAAACCACCCCAGTGATGCCCTCGACGTGATGTCCCATTGCCTGGAAGCGGTTTGGGTCTGGATGGGGAGGAACAGACTTCAACTCAACCCCGACAAGACTGAGTGGCTGTGCATACCGGCATCCCAGGATATTCTCTTTCTATGGGGGGGTGAGCTATTACCCCCCGTAGATAGGGCTCGCAACTTGGGAGTCCTCCTAGATTCACGGCTTACTTTGGAAGATCACATAGTGGCTGTGACTAGGGGGGCCTTCGCCCAGGTTCGCCTGGTGCGCCAGTTGCGGCCCTATCTAGACCGGGATGCCCTGCGTACAGTCACTCATGCGCTCGTGACCTCTCATTTGGCCTACTGCAACGCTCTCTACATGGGGCTGCCCTTGAAGACCACTCGGAGGCTCCAACTGGTACAGAATGCAGCCGCGAGAGTTGTGTTGGGAGTCTCCCGATACTCCCATGTTACACCTCTGCTCCGTGAGCTGCATTAGCTCCCAGTTGTCTTCCGGGTGAGGTTCAAGGTGCTGGTATTGACCTACAAAGCCCTACATGGCATGGGTCCGGAATACCTTGGAGAGCACCTGCGGCCGGCATCAACTTCCCTCCGCTCAGTACGCTCCCACAGAGAGGGCCTCCCCAGGGTGCCACCGGTCAAAGAATGCCGACTGGTGGCCCCCAGGGGGAGGGCGTTCTCTGTGGGCGCGCCGGATTTATGAAACCGTCTTCCGGTTGAGTTCCGGATGGCGCCCGACCTTCGCTCCTTCCGGCGCGATCTAAAGACGTTTCTCTTTGAACAAGCTGGCCTGGCCTGATGGGATGGGGTTGGGTTTTTATTACTTTTAAAGGTGTTTTAACCTATTGTAAGAGTTGTGGGCACTTTGTTTAATCTTTTTTAATTTTTGTATTCTGTCTTTTTAACATGTATTGCCCTGTTCACCGCCCTGAGTCCTTCGGGAGAAGGGCGGTATACAAATAAAATTAATAATAATTAATTAATAATAATGCTGGCTCAGGAATTCTGGGAGTTGAAGTCCACGAGTCATAAAAGAGCCAAGGTTGCCTACCCCTGGGTTAAGGGAAATGGGTATATCTCGTCAATGTGTGGTCCTCAAATGGAACTGCATCTACATGGAGGGAAGTGTGTAGTGGGGTGCCCCAGGGCTCTGTTCTGGGCCCAGCGCTCTTCAACATCTTCATCAACGATTTGGATGAGAGGATAGATGGGGAACTCATCAAATTTGCAGGCGGCACCAAGCTGGCAAGAATAGCCAACACTCCAGAAGATAGGCTTAACATACAGGACTATCTTATCTATCTTATGTCAGGGGTCTTCAAACCTGGCTCTTTTATGACTCGTGGATTTCAACTCCCAGAATTCCTGAGCCAGCCATGCTGAGGGGAAAGGGAGAGGTTTCCAAGCTGAGCCATGCAGGCTCAGGAATTCTGGGAGTTGAAGTCTACGAGTCATAAAAGAGCCAAGGTTGTCTACCCCTGGACTATTCAAAGTTACAACGGCACTCAGAAAAGTGACTTAGGATCGTTTTTCAGACTTGCAACCTTTGCAACCTCCCTATGATCATGTGGTCAAAATTCGGACACTTGGTAACCGATTCATTTTTATGACGGTCACAGCATCCCGGGGTGTGTGTGTCTCACGTGATCCCCTTTGGTGACCTCTTGACATGCAAAGTCAATGGGGAGGCCAGATTCCCTTTACAGCCCCGTTAGGAACTTAACAGCTGCAGTGATCCATCTAACAACTCTAGCGAGGAAGGTCGTGAAATGGGGCAAGACTCGCTTAACAGCTGTCTCGCTTAGCAACGGATATGTTGGGCTCAGCGGTGGCTGTAATTCGAGGACTACCTGTATCTACAGGTTATGTAAATGGAACGGTCGTCTACCGATTATGTGCTCCAGTCTTCTCCAATCTCCTTGCATCCTCTGGCAAGTGGGTGCAAGCATTTGTGTGTGTGTGTGTGTGTGTGTGTGTGGTGGGGATGCTTACACAATTGCAGTTAAGGAAGCTTTTGTAGGTCAACAGTGTCACCTTGAGCAATTCATTACCCGGGAAGAAGGAGGAGAAAGAAGAGGAGAGAGGGAGAGGAGAGGAAGGAGGAGAGGAGGAGTGAGGGGAGGAAGGAGGAGAGGAGGAGGAGGAGAAGGAGAAGGGGAGAGGAGAGGAAGAAGGAGGGGTGGGAGGAGGAGAAGGAGGAGGAAGGAGGAGAAGGAGAGGAGAGGAAGGAGGAGGGGAGGGGAGAGGAGGGAAGGAAGGAGGAGAGGAGGAGAAGGAGGGGGAGAGGAGAGGAGGGGAGGCAGGAGAGGAGGGAAGAAGGAGGAGGAGAGGGGGAGAGGAGAGGAAGGAGGAGAAGAGAGGAGGAGAGGAAGTGGAAGAAAGGGGCAGAAGAGAGGGTGGAGGAGGGGGGGAGGAGAAGAGAGGCAAGAAGGAGTGGGGGGAGAAGAGGAAAGAAGGGGAGGGAAGAGAAAGGAGAGGAGGGAAGAGGAAGAAGTGAGAGAGGGGAGAGGAGAGGAAGAGTGAGAGGAAGGAAGAGAAGAGAAGAGAAGAGAAGAGAAGAGAAGAGAAGAGAAGAGGATGGGAGGAGGGGAAGGGAGGGAGGGAGGGAGGGAGGAGGAGGAGATGAGAGTCTTGACCCAAAAGACAGAAGGGTGGAACGGGCAAGGCAGTTTAAAGAGGTGGGGCAGTTCTGGGCTGGGGAAAGTGACTTTCAAATACGGATGGAGGAAAAGTCGTCCACCTCAGTGTTTCTCAGCCTTAACAACTCTAAGGTGTCTGGACTTCCAACTCCCGGAATTTCCCAGCCAGCCGTGGCTGAGGAGAGAATTCTGGGAGTTGAAGTCTTAATACCTCTTCAAGTGGGCAAGTCTGCTAGACTGAAAACAGGTAGGTGCGCACCAAACGTTCCATTCAGACGTTCTGTCTTTCTTTCTTTATTTTTTATTTATTTTTTTGCACAAATGGGGGGGAAAAAAACCAGGAAGGGTGAGAAATCGCAAGGCCTGCCCGTAAGGCAGCAGCTAAAGCTGCTTAAAAAGAAAGCATTGCTCCGGTGCCCTGGTCTCGCACGTCGGATCTCATGATGTGCTTGATCCAAGGAAGGAAGTCGGCTATGCCGGGAATAAACCCCCGGTGGGACTCGATTGCCAAAGGAAACGATGCCTTCCACCACCCCTTTGCACACCATGGGACCTCCGGAATCTCCCTGAGGAAGGCGAAAGCAAAGAAAACAGCTGGAACAGAAGGTTTAGAACGGATTTAATAATAATAATAATAATAATAAGTTGGAAGGGACCTTGGAGGTCATCTAGTCCAACCCCCTGATAAGGCAGGAAACCCTATACCACAGGTCTGCAACCCGCGGCTCTGGAGCCGCATGCGGCTCTTTCAGCTGTCTCCTGCGGCTCTCAGTCCTCTGCCATGTGCAGTCCAAAAAAAAGTGGGACTAAAAATGTTCAACCAATCAATTCAAATATGCAGGGTAAGTGCATATCTTGCCTTGGCTCCACTCTTCAGTCAAACCCTGTTCTGCGCATACGCGCATGTGCACACATTTTTTGCGGCTCCCAGTTTTTCCTTTTGTGAGGGAACCGGTTCCGAGTGGCTCTTTCACTGTTTCAGGTTCCTGACCCCTGCCCTATACCGTTTCAGACAAATGGCTGTCCAGTCTCTTCTTAAAAACTTCCAGTGTTGGAGCATTCACCGCTTCTGGAGGCAGGTTGTTCCACTGGTTAGTTGTTCTAACTGTCAGGAAGTTTCTCCTTAGTTCTAGGTTGCTTCTCTCCTTGACTAGTTTCCATCCGTTGCTTCTTGTCCTGCTTTCAGGTGCTTTGGAGAATAGCTTGACTCCCTCTTCTTTGGGGCAGCCCCTGAGATACTGGAAGACTGCTATCATGTCACCCCTCACCCTTCTCTTCATTAAACTACACATACCCAATTCCAGCAACCGTTCTTTCTATGTTTTAGCCTCCAGCCCCCCAATCATCTTTGTTGCTCTTCTCTGTACCCTTTCTAGAGTCTCGACATCTTTTTTACATCGTGGTGACCAAACCTGGATGCAGCATTCCAAGCATGGCCTTCCCAGGGCTTTGTAAAGTGGTATTAGTAAAGTGGTATTAGTACTTCACGTGATTTTGATTCTATTCCTCTGTTAATGCAGCCTAGCACTGTGTTGGCTTTTTTGGCAGCTGCAGCACACAGCTGGCTCATATTTAAGTGATTGTCCATTAGGACTCCGAGATCTCTCTCACAGTTACTACTATCGAGCAAGGTACCACCTATACTATACCTGTGCATTTGATTTTTCCTGCCTAAATGTAGAACCTTACTTTTTTCACCATTCAATTTCATTTTGTTAGATAGTGCCCAGTGTTCGAGTCTGTCCAGATCCTCCTGTATCTTAAGCCTATCTTCTGGAGCGTTGGCTATTTCTGCCAGCTTGGTGTCATCTGCAAATCTGATGAGTTTCCCATCTATCCCCTCATCCAAATCCTTGATGAAGATGTTGAAGAGCACTGGGCCCAGAACAGAGCCCTGGGGCACCCCACTACACACTTCCTTCCATGTAGATGCAGTTCCATTGAGGACCACACGCTGAGTACGGCCTGTCAGCCATTCTCAGCCATACTCATTTCTGCAAGACTAGTTCTCCCATCATCCCCTCCCAGTCCTTGAGGACGTGAGATGGGAGTGGTACTCCATCCCCTTTGGAAGGCAACAGGCCGAGGACACAGGAGACTGACAGCTCTAAGCAAGATCCCCAGGAACCTGATATTTACATTGACCTTATTCCATACCATGAGGACTAGCATCTCTCTGAGGTTTTAAGGGCCCCTAGCCAAGTGGTGGAATGTTTACTCGGCGCGCACATAGCTTCAGTTTTACCCTTCAGCTTCTTCAGTCAGTCTCACTTTAAAGCCCAGGTAGTCCTTGTCGTAGGACCACAACTCAGCCCCAAATTTTTGTCGCTAAGTGAGACAGCTCAGTGAGTTTTGCCCCGTTTTATGACCTTGCTTGACACAGTTGTTAAGTGAGTCTGGCGTCCCCCATGGACTTTACTCATCTGAAGGTCACAAAAGGGGATCAGATGACCCCGGGATCACTGCCACCGTCATAAACGCGAGACAGTTGCCAAGTGTCTGAATTTTGATCATGTGACCGTGGGGACGCTGCAATGGTCATATGTGTGAAAAACGATCACTTTTTAAAGTGCTGTTGCAAATTTGAGGCGTCACTAAATGGAAGCTGAGGTCTAACTGCAGGCTGGAGGGGAGATAGGCTTTCCCAGACAGTATGATTTTGTGTAAACCCGATCACAATGTTTGCAATCGATCGATCAACTGATTGACACATATTTCCATCACCATCCTCTTTTAAAATCTCATTTTTTTTGAACAGCTGGCCAGTGGGGACTTCTCCCTAAAATGAGCATGTAGATCCCCCACTTTTCAATGCTCAACTTTTATTAAAAGAATAACAGAGTTGGAAGGGACCTTGGGGGGTCATCTAGTCCAACCCCCTGCTCAAGCAGGAAGCCCTATACGGTTTCAGACAAGTGGCTGTCCGGTCTCTTCTGGAAAACTTCCAGTGATGGAGCCCCCACGACTTTTGGAGGCAAATCGTCCCACTGATTAAAGGCAGGACGTTTCTCAAAAGGGGCTATCGGAGCTCTTTTGATTTGGGGGGGTCCTATTGCAATTTTCTTTCTTTTTGTTTGCTAAAAATGAAGGGGCGAGCGTTCTCTTCTGGCTAGCCCAGGGTTTCCCAACCTTAGCAACTTTTAAGTTGTGTTAGATGCTGCGATGCATCCTCCTAGAGTCCCAGGGGTAGGCAACCTTGGCTCTTTTATGACTCGTGGACTTCAACTCCCAGAATTCCTGAGCCAGCCACTCTGAGGGGAAAGGGAGAGGTTTCCAAGCTGAGCCAGGCTGCCTCAGGAATTCTGGGAGTTGAAGTCCACAAGTCATAAAAGAGTCAAGGTTGCCTACCCCTGGCCTAGGCCGCTTTATGACTGGTGGACTTCAACTCCCAGAATTCCTGAGCCAGCCACGCTGAGGGGAAAGGGAGAGGTTTCCAAGCTGAGCCATGCAGGCTCAGGAATTCTGGGAGTTGAAGTCTACGAGTCATAAAAGAGCCGAGGTTGCCTATCCTGTCTTAGACAATTGTGTAGAACTAACCCAAAACAGGCAAAAAATATTGATATTCCACTCTGTGGACCCCTCAGTGGCCCTCAGACTCACCTTATAAATGAATATGTTTATTTTATTTGATTTTATCCCACCTTTGTTACTGTTTATAAGTAACTCAAGGAGGTGAACGTATCTAATAACATATCTAATACACCTTCTTCTTCCTAGTTTCTCCAGAACAACAACCCTCTGAGGTGGGGTGGGCTGAGGGAGAGAGGGACTGGCCCAAAGATTACCCAACTGCCTGTCATGTCTTAGGTGGGACTAGAACTGTCTCCTGTGACTGGCACAAGTCACTCAGGCTGGCTTTCATGCCTAAAGTGGGACTAGAACTCACCCTTTCCTGGTGATTGGTCCAAAGTCACCCAGCCAGCTTTCATACTGAAGCCGGGACTGGAACTCACCGTTTCCTGATGATTGGTTTAAAGTCACCCAGCCAGCTTTCATGCCTAAAGCAGGACTAGAACTCACCGTCTCCTGATGATTGGTTTAACTCTAAAGTTACTCAGCCAGTTTTCATACCCAAGGTGGGACTAGAACTCACCACTTCCTAATGATTGGTCTAAAGTCACACAGCCAGCTTTCATACTGAAGGTGGGACTAGAACTCACCCTCTCCTGGTGATTGCCCCATAGCCACCCAGCCAGCTTTCATGGCTAAGACGGGACTAGAACTCGCCGTCTCCTGATGATTGGCCAGCACTTAAACATTAGGCCAAACTGGCTCTGCAGTTTGCATGTTCCCAGACTGGAAAACTCCCCCACCCCTTAAAATGGAACCCATCCTTTGCTTCCTTTCCTAACCTGGCTTGTATCTCGGAGTTCATTGAAGCTCCCAGCACAGATCATGGCTTCGTCGAGTTCCGGATAGAATTTCATGCATTTTCGACGATTGTAGATGGTGATGTTGGTTTCGAGGAGTTGATAGGACCTGACTAAACTGTCAATCATTCCCCAACCGGAAGTGATACACAGGGTCCCATCGGGAACCTCGTTATCTGACCGAGGCAACGGTATGACTTGGACGTATCTGTTGAGCTTGGCGGGATGACTCAGCTGATGCCAGAAAGAAAGGAAGAAATGGAAGGAAAAAAATCCAATCAATCAATCAATCAATCAATAAATTTATTTTCTGTCACAGCAAATGGCTGTCAAGGGAAGATGGGGGTAGGAAGTTAGCCTAAAAAGTGTTTTCTATAGGGAAAATAAGATACAAGTAGTGTAATCCTGGATTTACACAAACCATTCATTCAGCGACCATTGCAAATTACAAGCGCGCTGAACAAGGTAATTTACAATCTGTCCTCACACTTACTGATTGTGACAACAGCCCCGTAGTCAGGTGATCAAAATTTGAATGCTTGGCAACTGGCCTGTGTTTGCGTCGGTTGCAGGCTCCTAGGGGGTTACAGGATTGCCGTTTGCAAACTTCCCAGCCCGCTTCCGAGAGGCCAAATCAATGGGGGAAGCTGGATTTGCTTAATGACCGCAGTGACTCACTTAATGCAGGGGTCTTCAAACTTGGCCCTTTTATGACTTGTGGACTCCAGCTCCCAGAATTCCCGAACCAGCCATGCCAATCAAGAAACTTTCCTATCCTCCAAGACAGAGGTGGGGAACGGTGGCCCCTTTATGACCTGTGGACTTCAACTCCCAGAATTCCTGAGCCAGCATGGCTGGTTGAGGAATTCTGGGAGTTGAAGTCCACAAGTCATAAAAGGGCCAAGTTTGAAGACCCCTGCTCTAGAACAGGAGTGGGGAACTGGGCTCCTTTATGACCTGTGGACTTCAACTCCCAGAATTCCTCAACCAGCCATGCTGCACTTAGATCTCTTCACTGTCAATTCTAAGGCTGATTGTTGTTCTCCCTCAGGGGTCTTCAAACCTGGCTGAGGAATTCTGGGACTTGAAGTCCACAAGTCATAAAAGGGCCATGTTTGAAGACCCCCCTGACTTAATGACTGCCTGAAAAAGTTGTAAAACGACGGGTGACCCACTGAATGACCAGCTCACTTAGCTATGGAAATTTCAGTCCTTATTGAGGTCTTAAGTTAAGGACCACTTGGAATGAACCCCCCCTCCTTGGCTATATGGAGGATTTCACATGGGGTTGAAAAAGGGGGCTTTTTTTTACTGGGTCCCCAAATTCAGGGGAGGGGAGCATTTGAGGGAGGGGAGACCACACACAAAAAAGCCAAGATGGCAGCTATTGCTACTGATCAAAGTCTCCGCTTCGTTTTACTTCTCTCTGTT
>NW_028148245.1:0-45961 GCF_947247035.1 Vipera ursinii | reverse complement strand
ATTTTTTATTATTGTTCATGTCATGTTAGAAACCTTTATCTGTTTCAATGATGATTCAGAAATATTCCAGTAACAGACATTGTATCTGAGGGCAAACATTTAGCAAGCAATTTTGAGAAGTTATGAGTTAAATATTATTTTATAATATATAATTACTGAAGAGAGAAAAGTCTGTTTGAAATATAAGCGATATGATATAGTGGTTCTGTCTAATGACATTCCAAAGTGAAATTTATACAGAGGAATTATATGGTAACACTGATATAGTTCTCTGAACATAATCTGCTATCCCATTTAGGTCACCTAATCAGTGATTATGGAAATGAAAGCCATTATCTTAAACACCCATCGTATCACAAGTAACCGAGAGCAAAACAAACCAGAAAGCTTCATAGGTCGTAAGTGAATTTCATTTTTCTTCTTTAAAAATCCCAATACGATGGAAATTGTTCACAGTGGGCCTTAAATAAAGTAGAATGAAAACATCCAAACACTCACCTCCCCCCTCACTTGCACTCACATTGATCAAAAACTAGAACTAACAACCGACCTAGGAATGTCAGATTTATCAGTTAGAGGCATGCTGGTAGCATTAAAGAAGAAATGTAAAGGAGTTCAAAGAGAATTATTCCTCTGCTAACTTTGACTATATCTATTGCCCTAGTGGCCTATAAGAGGAGAAGATACAAAAAAGTAGTGCATATAGAAACAGAGCTCAATATCTGAAGGGGTTTTAGCTTTTAATATTGTTTTAATTGTTGGGCTTAATTAATTTAATCTATTTTAATTTTATACTATTTTTATATTGTATTTTGTGTTGCCCTGTAAACCGCCCTGAGTCCTTCGGGAATAGGGCGGTATAAAATTTAATTAAATAAATAAATAAATAAATCTGCACGGGCTGAAAATCATTTTGACATTGTTCATTTTCTTCTGTACCTTTATCTTTGGCAGTCTCTTTTCACATATATTCTTTACAACACCATTAATTTCATTGCCTAGTTCTACTAGTTCCCTATCAATAAAGTTTAGAACTTCAAAGCAATTCCTAACGTTCTCCACCAAAATTCTTCTTTTTTCTTCCACCTCCTCTTCCCCTTTCTCTCCTCCACCTCCTCCTCCTCCTCCTCCTCCTCCTCCTCCTTCTCCTCCTCCTCCTCCTCCTCCTCCTCTCCTTCTATAACATCACATGGAGTTGTGGTCACATTTCTTTACAATAAAGGTGAGTGGCAAATTTACGTATATGACTCTTTGAGATTTATTATGAAGGGCAGTGAGCATTAAAAATACTGAACAATGTATGGGTTAGGGAAATTCTGATATGTCTGATGAATATGAATATACATGGCTATTTATTACATTTTAGTTAATTTATAATTTTATAAATTAAAAAGAAAGAATCTCAGAGAAAAGATGCACATTTACATATTTTGGAAGGAAGAGTGATGAAGGATGGAATTTGGTTGATTCGATTTTACACATGTTTCTTCTTCTTCTTCTTCTTCTTCTTCTTCTTCTTCTTCTTCTTCTTCTTCTTCTTCTTCTTCTCCTTCTTCTTCTTCTTCTCCTCCTCCTCCTCCTCCTCCTCCTCCTCCTCTTCTTCTTCTTCTTCTTCTTCTTCTTCTTCTTCTTCTTCTTCTTCTTCTTCTTCTTCTTCTTCTTCTTCTTCTTCTTCTTCTTCTTCTCTTCTCCTCCTCCTCCTCCTCCTCCTCCTCCTCCTCCTCCTCCTCCTCCTCTTCTTCTTCTTCTTCTTCTTCTTCTTCTTCTTCTTCTTCTTCTTCTTCTTCTTCTTCTTCTTCTTCTTCTTCTTCTCTTCTTCTTCTTCTTCTAACTTGTGACTGACCCCTTCCTGCTCCCTGTAGCAATAGCATAGTTCTATTCTGGGTACATTTTGTTTATTCAAATATACATTGGGTAATAGACTTCACCATTCTATTGTGAGTAAGAATGTGAGTAAGAATAAGATTGCCATATTTTGGCTGATTTATTCCATTTGTTATTTGTTGCCAGGGTTCCTAATTTATTAGGTTCTTTTCTTCTTCCAGACTTACAATCATCTGACTTTGTACTTGTTTGCTGATTTTCCTGCAAACATCATAAACTTTCATTTGATGAGTTTTTGCAAGAACCAGACATAGTGATCACAGAGAGTATTATGGCTTTATTGGTTAGACATCTTACAATATCTGTTTGCAGTTATTTCCCCATTTTATGGTCATATTTATGCTAAACGATTTCAGGGGTGAGACCCTATAACTCTGGAATTAACCTCCTTTTCTTCGCCTATGTAAGCTTGATGGACTTTAAAAAGAATTTACATATATTTTCATCTTCATCTGACTAGTGGGCTAGTTAGGTCCTCCCTTTAAAAAAAACCCTAATATTAAGATTGGTACTTTTCAGATTATCATTTGTTTGCTATTAATTGCAGATATATGCCTACACTGAATATTGTTGGGGTATATGTCTGTTGTTTCTTTTAGTTTTAATTGTAAACATTGGCTTTGCTGCTTTGTTAACTACTGTTTTTTTGTTGTTGTTGTTTCGTTTTTTATCTACATCACACCATGGTAAAGAAGTAATGATAGTGGCACAAAGTTCATATGCAACAATTCACTTAGCAAAAGATTTGGATAGCCAGATCAAACCATTAATAGCAGGCATTCTCCAGGTTTTTAACACATATTAGTTATAAAAAGCCAGTGAGAAAAGCAAATAAAAGACAAGGAAGTTGTCTTTTAGGAAAGCTGGGGATGAAATATAATTATATGTTGGGTTCTTTTCTTATGTATTATTGAAAGTTGTTGCTAATGTTGCATTGCCTGTGACTATTGGTTTTGTAGTTTGCTTAGCACTGCCTTGTTTGAAACTATTTACAAATTCATAAATAAATAACATAGGAAATAAATAACACACTGCAGCAAATATAAGAAATTCTAGTAAAATTTAACAACAATAATATTGTCAATAGCAATAAACCACTAACTTTTTTTATTTCTTTGCAGCAGATGGACATATTACAGCTTTGACCATGGGTGTCAAACTCGCAATGTCACATGATGTGTCGCAACTCTTTTTACATTGCCAGGTGGGTGCAACTTCAGTATGATGAAACCAGCCTGCAGGCCGGCAGTTTGACATCCTTTGGTGGAGTCAAGAGGCATTGTTGAAAATTACTAATACGAAAGGTAAGTTAGACTTTGTAACATACCAAAGTTGAAAGACTTTGTAACATATCAACTTCAAAACTTACCAAGGGAAGCTATCTATTTGACTAACCTACAAAAAGGTGAATTCTTATGTAAATTGGTGTAAACTGATGAATAAAAATAAATCAGGAAGACATTATGAGATGGAGCATGAAGTTACCACAAAGCTGCCATTTTCTCATGGAAGCTTTAAAAATACGATTGCAAGGCATGGAAACAGAGCAAATTCATATTAATAGAAAAGCCCTGATGGGTTTTTCCATTGTAAAAGAACAGACAGTTTTCCCATGTCCATAAGAGTCACTAATAAGAAAAGAATTCACTTTCTGTTTTCACATTTTAATATAGCATATATCCAAGCCTAGGCTTGTATGCCCTGATTTTTCTCATGTCTCATCTTCTCTGTGGATGAAAACAACCAATGAAACAGAAGAGAAAGTAATGGAAAGGAAGCACAGCAGAGCTCCCTCAAATTTTACTGAAACACTTCAGGCATAAACAGCTTGTGAGATACTCTTCAACATCTGCCTCAGGAAATGACTCCAATGCAACAATTCCTTTTGTCCTCTGGCTGGAAGTCAAGCATACTGCTAATGTGGGAGTGCATTTGAGGGAAAAGACGTTACCGTGAAAAGTAAGAACTGTAATTACTAGGTAATTATAGAGTCATCAAGAGAACATGCAAGAGTCTCTGTGTTCACAATAATTGTTTGGCTAAGTGGGCACAAACAGATTGTTATTGAATCTAGCCTTCAATAGGATAATTAATTTATTAAAAAGAAACATGTCAGGTACAGGAATCTTCATTTATTTTTATTTTTATTAAAGAGTTTTACAGATACACTTTAAACGTAAAAAACATAAAAAACCATCCCCCCACCCCCACCCAGTTCCCCCTCCCTCTCCCCTCCCCGACTTCCCAGAGCAAATACAGGGTATTGACCCTAACAATCTTAAACAATAATATGCAAACTAACTATAATAACACTTTCAGTCCTATCACACTTTAACTCTCCTTAAAAATAACTAAATAATAACAAATCTTCTAAATCTAATACTTGTTCCAATGCTAAATGAAACTTTTTGGTCCCATATTTATTCTGGATATAATCCAATCCATCTTCTCCATTCCAAAATATATCTTTGTTGCGAATGGTCTTTCAAATATGCTGAGACTTTCGCCATTTCTGCCAGGTTCAAAACTTTTAAAGTCCATTCTTCTATAGTAGGGAAATCCTCCTTCTTCCAATATTGCTCAACCAAAAGTCTTGCTGCCGTTATTAAATTCAGCATCAATTTAGTTTCTATAGCAGTAGAGTCAATAGTAATACCCAGCAAAAATAATTGTGGAGAAAAATTTTTTTTTTAAATATCTTCTGCATATTCCACCAAATTTTAATCCAAAAAGCTTTTACTTTTTTACAAGTCCACCATATATGATAATACGTTGCATCATCACAACCAGACCTCCAGCATTTAGGCTGATAATTTGAATACATAGATGCCAATTTCTTAGGATCTAAATGCCATCTATAAAACATCTTATAAAAATTCTCTCTTAAATTTTGTGCCTGTGTAAATTTTACATTTCTGACCCATATTGTTTCCCAAGTATCCATCGTTATTGGTTCTTGAATATTCTGAGCCCATTTTATCATACAATCTTTAACAAGTTCCATTTCTGAATCTAATTCTATCAATGCATTATATATCCTTCTTATATGTGCAGGACCTTGATCTCTAATTTGTTTAACCAAATTTTCATCTACTATGGAAATACCAATTTTCTGATCCTGTTTCCATCTAGCTTGTAACTGCCCATACTGAAACCAAGTTTGTACTATCTTTTCTTCTTTTAAAATATTAAATGGCTTTAATTGACAGACATTGCTTTCCGATCTAAGAATATATGTAGTCACATCATGCTTAAATCCCACATTTATATTTTCTATCACATGTTTAGGTATTGCCCAAATTGGAATTTTAAAGTTCAACTTATAACAATATTTTTTCCACACTCGCAACAGGGCATATCTTAATATATGTGTCTTAAAAACATTATCCACTTTTTTATCATACAATAAATAAGCTTGCCAACCATATAACAAATCATATCCTTCAATATTCAATAATCTCTCTTGTGTTGAAACTGAACCAATTACTAATTGATGATATTACCGCAGCTTCATAGTATAATTTAAGATTGGGCATTTTAAGACCACCTCTTTCACGTGCATCTTGCATTATCTTAAGTTTAACTCTCGGTCTCTTCCCTGCCCAAATAAATTTATTAATACCTCTCTGCCATTCCTCCAAATTTAAATTTTTTATTTATTTATTTATTTATTTATTTATTTATTTATTTATTTATTTATTTATTTATTTATTTATTTAATTTGTATATCTTTTGTAAATCTTTTTTAAGTATAGGTATCATTTGAAACAAAAATAAGAATTTAGGTAAAATATTCATTTTCACAGCTGCAATTCTTCCCAGTAAAGACAATTGTAGTTTTTTCCAACTATCTAATTCTTTTTGAATTTTTAACCATAACAATTCATAATTATTTTTATATAATTTCACATACCCCCAAGTATTTGACCTTTTTAACTATTTCAAATCCCGTTAGTTTTCCTAAAACTTCCTTTTGTTCTTTGGTCATATTTTTGGACAATATTTTAGTTTTTTGCCTATTTACCTTAAATCCAGAGACTCGTCCATATTGTAAAATTATTTCCATTAAATCTATAACTGATTGAGTTGGTTGACCCAATGTAATAACCAAGTCATCCGCAAACGCTTTCAATCTATAATCTTGATCTTTAATTTTAATTCCCTTTATTTTCTTTGATTCACGTATCTTAATCAACAATATTTCCAATGTTAAAACAAACAATAATGGCGACAACGGACAACCCTGTCTTGTACCCTTTTCAAGGTACAGGAATCTTCTAACCCAAGATCTATTAGGAAAATATCTTTCTTTCACAGTTGACTGCATTAAAACTCCCAAGATCTAGAACTGACTTTTTCAAAAACACAGAATTCAAAACACACAAATGTACTGTAGCTTTCTCAGAAAGAAGTGTAATATTTAACATTCGTCTGCAGTTAACCCCCTCCGCTCTATCACACACACACACATACAAAAACTGCATTCAGAAGTTATTCAAATGAATTAAGCAAAGGAAAAAAAAATGCTAAGTCTCAAAGCTCCACAAAGACAAAGTCACAGTGGGATTAATGGCAAGGAGAAAAGGGCACATAGGTTTGTGATTGATAGGTCTAGCTTCTAACTAAGGAATAATTTTACCATGCTTTACTAAATATTCCAATTAGATGCTTTTTTAATATAATCTCCTTTGCTGTATAGGTGTTCCCATTTTGTCCTCAAGCAGAATTTTCAAAAATAGAGTTCACTTTTGCACTTCTATAGGCAACATCAGCTTCTGCTTCTCTTCTTTTTCTTCTCCATCTTCTCATCCTCCTGCATCCCTCTTAAACTCCTTTCTTCTTGAGACAAAATAAAGCTGGCAGCTATGAGATTAATTTGAGATATATCTAAACTATCCACTTACTATGAGTCACGGCTTGGCTTGCCAAGGAGGAGGAGAACTGATAAAAAAAATCATGCAGATAATACCCCATACTATTAGTGGTTAAAGTCCAGAGTGACTATTTCATGAAATCTAATACCAAAATGACTTTTATATCTGTAATACAATTTCAAAAGGCTGGTGATGAATGAATAAGTAGCACTAACTACATTTGATATGATATATCTAATATATCTACTCATGCGCTCGTGACCTCCCGTTTAGACTACTGCAATGCTCTCTACATGGGGCTGCCCTTGAGGACCACTCGGAGGCTTCAACTGGTACAAAATGCAGCTGCGCGAGTTGTGATGGGAGTTTCCCGTTACTCCCATGTAACACCTCTGCTCCATGAGCTGCATTGGCTTCCAGTTGCCCTCCAGGTGAGATTCAAGGTGCTGGTGATGACCTATAAAGCCCTATATGGCTTGGGTCCAGGATATTTGAGGGAACACCTGCTGCCGGCATCAAGCTCCCTTCGTCCTGTGTGCTCCCACAGGGAGGGTCTTCTCAGGGTGCCGCCGGTCAAAGAATGCCGGCGGATGACACCCAGGGGGAGGGCCTTCTCTGTGGGGGCGCCTGCCCTCTGGAACCAGCTGCCTGTGGAGCTTAGGACTGCCCCTGACCTTCGATCATTCCGCCGAGATCTGAAGACCTGGCTCTTCGAGCTTTCCGGCTCAGGCTGAGTTTTAATTGGGTTTTAACTGGGGTTTGACATGTTGCAGGGACTTAGTTTAATCTTTTTTAAATTGGTCTTAATTTTTGTATTAATGTTTTAAAAATTATACCCTGTAAACTGCCCTGAGTCCTTTGGGAAAGGGCAGTATATAAATTCAATAAATTAAATTAAATTAAATTAAATTAATTTATTGAAAATCTTACAATTTGAATCTTAAGTCCAGAGTAGACTAGATTATAATAATCTTTTATGCATGGACAATAGGGTACAGAAAAATATTATGGAATTTACCTTTCCTCCCCCCAAAAAAACCCCAACACTGAATTATTACTATGACAGATACAGTAAGTGTTTGATACTACCATACTCTGAAATACAAATTGAGGATTCTATCTTTTTCAATCAACCCTACCAGGCTGAATGATTTATGAATCTTGGGAAAATTCTTGTTTTCACATCTTAGCAATTTAATAATCATATGAGACTTTATAAAATATTCCAGCTGGATTGTAAACACTAATTGTATGGGGTATTATTTCAGTGCACCATAATACTACCCAATAACATCTGCTGTTAGAGGTTTAAAAATTCATGCAAATCAAACCATGCATTTAATGCAACAAAATTGTGCAGGGGAAAAAATCTCAATACATTAAAAAGGTTATTTGTATAATCAATTTAAGAAGCAAGAGCTTTTTAAAATACTTTAAAAAGAAAAGAATCATAATGTTTTCCTTGAAATTTCCTATGATAAATGTTCACTTAATAAAAAAAATCCATACTTATTGCTAGATAATTGAAGAAGCAAATACTGAACACTAAAATTATGCAAAGCTTCAAATACATGATTCAACCTTAGGGAGATCCAAATAAATCTCCCCTTTGAATTGTATTTTCAAAACAATTCATGGTGTTCAATTTAATTGGTTTCAGAGGCAGGTCTAGGAAGAATTAAGTTTACATTGTTGAGAAAATGTTCACAGCTGTGTGACTGCATCAAGAGAAGGCATATTTTTTCCAAGGTAGGTTTTCATCTGGGGCTGTCCTTGAAGAGTATTCAGAAACTGGTACAAAGTACAACACAAATAGTTATGTGGGTTTCTCATAAAATACATTTTATATCTCTACTACATGAGCTGCACTGTCAGGTGCAAAAAACCAGTAGCCAGAAAAGAGTTCAAAGGTTGTTGTTGTTGTTAGCTGCAAAGTCGTGTCTGACCCATCGCGACCCTATGGACAATGTTCCTCCAGGCCTTCCTGTCCTCTACTATCTTCTGGAGTCCATTTAAGCTCACGCCTCCTGCTTCAGTGACTCCATCCAGCCACCTCATTCTCTGTCATCCCCTTCTTCTCTTGCCCTCAATCTTTCCCAGCATTAGGCTCTTCGCCAGTGAGTCCTTCCTTCTCATTAGGTGGCCAAAGTATTTGAGTTTTAGCTTCAGGATCTGGCCTTCTAAAGAGCAGTCAGGGTTGATCTCCTCTAGGACTGACCAGTTTGATCACCTTGCAGTCCAAGGGACTCACAGGAGTCTTCTCCAGTTTATTTCATGCTACTTATCTGATCTACTATTCATCAAGGCTAATTGGCACTAGATTGTCAACAGAATTCATGGAGCACTGGACTTAGGTCTCTTGTGGACATCATACTTACAATGCATTTGACCCCATCCTTGGGCTCATCCTGCTCATCTCCTGCATGCACTGGTTACCAGTTTGTTTCTGGGTTCAAATCAAGGGGGTGGTGTTGACCTTCAAATCCACACATGGCATGAAAGTAGGTTATTTAAGGGACCCAATTTCATCTGAATGCCCCCTACTGTAGATCCAACAGAGAGGTCTTCTGTCATCTAGAGAGCTACATGTGGCAGACCCTAAGCAGTGGCCTTCTCTGCTGTGGCAACTGTATTGTGGAATTTTCTCCCCCCAAGGTGAGGATGGCCTCAGCCTTTTCTCTTCTCAGCTTCTGAATGGCCTTCAAGAGTGGTTATTCCAGCAAGTCCAGGAACTCCTGAGACTGCATAAACTAGTGAGATGGCTCTGTTATTGTCAACATCCCTTCGTCTATTATTCTTTGTCCTTATAGTTTTTATATAACTGGTAAAGATAATGCTTTTAGATATTGTTTCTGTTCTGTGTACATTGTTCATAATCACTTGTTTATGAAATGGGCAGGTATGTAAATTAGATTAAATTAATAAATGGTGGATTCAGAGTTCAGCAACTGCTCTGGGCAAATGTGGCAGGCTTTTGTTAAGGCAGATTGACATGCATAATAAAAATAAATGAAGGGATATAATGAAAAGTTGAAAGCAGATTTTCCACAGAGATTAATCAGTAAAATAAGACCCAAAGAACGGAGCAACATTGCCCTCAGTGTACTAATTGTGGACATGATATTATAGACTCTTTAAAGCCAGAAAACCTACCATATCTAGATGTTCAGATAGACCAGGGGTGTCAAACTGCCAGCCCGTGTGCCGGATGCATCATGGCGAAACCGCACTCATCCCATTGCTGGCAATGGAAAAAAAGTCATGAGACATTGTGACACATCACATGACGTTGCGAGTTTGACACCCCTGAGATAGACAGATCCTATTTATAATTGTAGTCTTCTATTAATTCAGTAAATTTTGCTAATTTCCAAAATAAGTAAAATAATGCAGTTTCAACATTAAGAAACTGCATCAGGTTATTTGCCTATTAGTATTATTATTCTGTAAGTTGGATTTTTCATTGTATCTTCTCAGCAAAGTGAGTGAGTTGCAGTATATATATATATATATATATATATATATATATATATATATATATATATATATATATATATACGGTATATATATATATATATATATATATATATATATATATATATATATATATATATATATATATATACACATACATACACACACATACATATTCCTTTTAATTACAGGAATTTACAAAAGAACACAAAGACTTACAGAACACACATTTGTGATGGCTAAGACAATGAAACAATAAGTTAAAGTTAGCTCTGGATCAGAGTCACACTTGGAAAAAACATACCAGTTTTATTTAATTGCTTTCTTACTCCATATTTCCTATATTTATTCTATTTAAACACATTGTAAAGGTTGGAAAGGAACACATGCATCTTGAACCTTGTAAAAGTTACATCAGTGAAGTACAAAACCATCACTGCAACTTGGTTTACCATTTAATTAAGTTACCTATCAGCTTTAGTCAGTGGTGGGATTCAAATATGTGAACAACCGGTTCCCTGTGTGGATGCTACTTCCGGAAGTTCATTCTGGCCTGGCAACAAAAAAATAGCTACCTGTTCTGCTGAAGTGGTGTGAACTGGCTGAATCCCACCACTGGCTTTAGTTCTCCATATGGTTTTGTCAGCCTGAAAATTACAGCCTGGTTTCAGAAACTGCATTTTGCTTCCCAACAGCTGAGAAGGACATAAAATGAAGAAGCACATCTCAAAAGGAGATATTTCAACCTCTCTCAAGTCTCTCATTACTGAAGCAGAGGGGTGGGTGGGTGTGGACAAGAATGCACATGCATACAGTTTTCTGTAATAACAATTATTTTCTAAACCTAAGACCTGTCTAAGTATGTTTTAACTCTCACACTTCCTTCAATATAAATACTCTTCTCAACATTCTTCCTTATGTAGGTGTAGCACATTCAGAAAATAGCTGTAAATGTGTCAAATCTTGATCAGGCCCTGTATAGTTGAAAGCCTAGTATGGGGGGGGGGGAGAGAAAGTTACTGCTTCTATTTCTGATAAATATAAACTGTAGTGAATATTAAAAAAATATCCTGTGGAATTAAGATCATACAAATACAAAGAAGGAAAGATAGTTTCATGATTTAGATGGTGTTACAAGATGAATTATTTTTTACAACCATTCAATACTATCTTTGTTAAATTAGCTTTTGCCCAATTACATCATAATTCAACCCTATTTCTACCAAATAATAGCTTGCAATATTTCTTATGTAAAAAGGATAGAGACACATTTTCAAAGACACCAGGCCTCATAAGAAGCCATTTTCTTAAAAAAAACTGTGCCAAAATATTATTTGATTATTATTATAATGATCATGTTTTGCTTCACCATCAGCAGATGTTTAGATTAGATTTGGCATTTTTATCCACCTATCAACTCCTTCTCAAGGATCTGGGATAAGCAGATGTTCTTGTTTGATGGTGTTAAATATATCATCACAGGATGTAAGCTGTTCCTAGTAAATCTGCCTTTTGCAATTGACTGATAGTGATTTTGTCAATGCCAATAGCATTCAAGTGGTGCTCCAGTCATTTTGGGATTGCACCCTAGATACATATTATTATTGGTACCTTCACCACTGTCATTCATCTTCTGGTTGCAGACCTTTGTATTTTATTATTATTATTATTATTATTATTATTATTATTATTATTATTATTATTATTATTATTATTCCATTTATTATTCAACAACATTTTTGACTCATGAGTGAATTTCATAACTCTAGCACTGCAGAGTTTCTGAAACTGCACTACATACATCTCATTATCCTGTTTTAAAGAATTTTGCAATGTTAAATATAATAAAATCTTGAAGCTATTGAAATAGTATATGTCAGCAAAACTGATAAGAGCAAGTAGAATTCCCAGAACAGAAAATGTAGGTGATATATTGCCTGTTAAAAACAATCAAAAAACTATATCTTTGCAGCATGGAGATATAATATATTTACCATATTATGATGATCTTGTGGACAAAAATGGAGATATTACTTGTGAATGTCCTAGATACGTATGATATTTTCTATAAGATTTATTGACAAGAAATATTCTGAAAACTGTGCTGATCTTAATGTTCCTATTTGCAAACAAATGATGTTCAGAAATCGTGTATGCACAATTAAGCCACCTGGGTATGCGCTGCTCAAAGATATTTAGATTACACAATTGATTAGAAAAGTTCTGTATTTCCTATTGTTGAAATGTTCTATTATGGGAATCACTACTAATTATTTTAGAGAAAATAGAAAATTTACAGATACACCAAAATCACATCTGTTACTGTAAAACAGCTATGTAAAACTTTGAATCATTTTGAAGATTAAAGATGTATTTTGTGCCATTCCTCATTTTGTTCTTTAATTGCATGGATCCCAGTTGTAACACTTTTCCATCTTGAGCTGATTGTTAATAAAGGACATATTCATCTTTGCAATGGAATGTCACCAGATTGCAGAATAAATTAACGGCACTATAACATACATTCTCTGTTAATATAGGTTATAAATCATTACGCTAAAAGTAGAAGAGAAGCAAGAGTGAAGATTGAATATATCAGATGAGATTCACTTATTTTCTGTTCTTTTTGTATTTTATATCAACTGCCACATGTGCAGATTAGTTTGTAATTTTTTATGAATCACATCTCATAAAATGTATGACTTCGAAGCTTTCTAGTTTCTAAATTATATAATGGGAAGTCATATTTGCTGAAGGACAGGGCTGTGTGTGCACTGTTATAATGCAGGCTGAAATACCAATTTAGACATTGTGTGCCAGGTTTGCAAAGAAGTTAAATGTAATATATAAAATTTCATTGTATTTTTGAGGTGTCTAATTACCATCCTTGGAGAATGTTTGAGAAACTATTTGAAGTGGCCACTGTACTCAGAATAATTTTGCAGTTTACATATCAGTGAGAATGTTTTGAATGATTTCGCAGAATTACTGCTTCAAGGGTTTTTTTCTAAAAGAATAGCATTCCAACAGAAGCAATATCATGTCTTCAAAACTACAAACTTTGAAGCAGATTTGCTTCATTTGAAAAGCTATAATTTAGGTACTAAGTTGGTGGCGGGGAGGATGGATGTGGCAGGGGAACATGCACCATATTAAAGAGGAGCCTTTTGTGTCTCTAGGGTGCTTTATTGGCAAACTTGTACCAAATCTGTTGAAAATAGGTTCAGAATTTTTTTAATCAGGTTGAGCTCAGTCTGGAGAGATAGAGCATCCTTCTGTTCCTTGGAGAGGCCATAGTTTTGACCTTTTATATATATGGTAATGTTGACTATAACTCCTTATGGTGTAGTGGTTAAGGCATCAGTCTAGAAAATGGGAGGCTGAGAGTTCCAGACCTACCTTAAACACAAAGCCGGCTTAGTCACCTTGGGCCAGTCACTCTCAGCCCTAGGAAAGAAATAACGACCAAGCATTTCTGAATGATTGCAACCTTGTAAGAAAAGTGTAGGGATTGCTCGGGGCAATCTCTGAGACATTATGGAAGGAAAAAAATAGTGACTGACTCAGAATTTAGCCTTGCATTGTAATCAATAAGGGATTAGCAGGCCATGAAACAGAATCCTTCATTATCATATTACATAAAAGTTGTCCCTTAATTTCAGACAGCCTGTCATAGAAGAAAATTACAGGAAGCACTACACTGCAGAGAACTACAAAGACACCTAATTTCCCCTCATTTGCATTGTTTCCATTGTTTGACTTGATTGCTGTTCTTTAGTGAGCTGTATTATTTTAATCACTTTATTAATATATACATTAGGGGTTGTTACAAAATTGAAATAATTCTGTGCAAACTGGAAGGTCTGAGATAGAAGCTTTCTCTCAGAATATGAACAGAAACAACTTGATTTAAGATACCTTTATAAGCTTTGTATGAATTAGTTCAAGTCAACAAAATACAAGGAAAGACCCTTAGTGATAGAGGAGAATATTTGTAGCTCAGGGTTGAACTGAGTGGATCTTGTTGCTCTCCGAGTTTGGTTGTTTTCTTGCAGACATTTCATTACCCAAACTACGTAGCTGAACCTATGATGTTACCTAGTTTAACATTAGGTTTAGGTAATGAAATGTCTGAAAGAAAAGTCTTCAAGAAAACAGCAAGCACCAAGGACCCCTCAGTAGACACCCTAGTAGAGGATAGGGGTTCTAAAACAACTAGATTTTATTTTCAAAAGAAAATGTGTTTTAGAAAATGGAGACATTTTGATAAAAGTGAGTTTCTGTTTGGTAAAGGTAAAGGTTCCCCTGCACATGCGTGCTAGTTGTTTCCAACTCTAGGGGCCGGTGCTCATCTCTGTTTCAAAGCCGAAGAGCCAGCGCTTGTCCGAGGATGTCTCCATGGTATGTGGCCGACATGACTAGACGCCAAAGGCACACGGAACGCTGTTACCTTCCCACCATAGTGGTCCCTATTTTTCTACTTGCATTTTTACGTGCTTTCAAACTGCTAGGTTGGCAGAAGCTGGGACCAGTAACAGGCGCTCACTCTGGTAACTCACTTTAAATATTAGATTAGAATCATTATGTTCTATATATATGAAACTTGGAGTAACTGGCTTTTATTATAGTATTCTTTATTTAGATATGATTAAGCCTACAAAAGCTTAATATACATTACATGAAGGGACGCGGTGGCTCAGTGGGTTAGGACGCTGAGCTTGTCGATCAGAAGGTCGGCAGTTTGGCGGGTCAAATCCCAAGTGCCGCATAACAGAGTGAGCACCTGTTACTCGTCCCAGCTTCTGCCCACCTAGCAGTTCGAAAGCACGTAAAAATGCAAGTAGAAAAATAGGGACCACTATGGTGGGAAGGTAACAGCGTTCCGTGCGCCTTTGGCATCTAGTCATGCTGGCCACATGACCACGGAGACGTCCTCGGACAAACGCTGGCTCTTTGGCTTTGAAACGGAGATGAGCACCGGCCCCTAGAGTCGGAAACGACTAGCACGCATGTGCGGGGGAACCTTTACCTTTACCTTTACATTACATGATAGTAAAGAGATTTTTCTGTATATTTAGGCTATCATCTAGTGATAAGCTGAATTTTTTAAATGTACATGTGGTATTCTTAATATTTTAGCTGTGGATGTACAAGATTTAGTCAAAGTGGTAATTTGTCTAAATATGAATACACATCAACCTCTGTTTGATTTCTACTGACATTTCTGTGCAAGGTGTTATATTCTTTAAAATGTTTAATCTATAAATACATATTTAGTTAGTTTAGGCAAAAAATGAATTAAAATATTTCTCTGCCTCCCTACTTACTTATTTAAAGGCATTTTAAGATAGGAAACAATTAGTTTTGGCTTATTTAATAAAACATCATATTGAAATATAAGATAATTAAGATTTTTTTTGAATTCTTATGTCAAATATAACAATAACAACTTAAATATGGAGTTTAATAAAGAAAAATGAAGCCAATATCATAAATGAAAAATCACTTTGGTGCTTCAGATTGTTTTAAAAAATGTTGTTTCTAATTCATGTAATAGAAATCAGAGTAATTTCCAACTCACATAACAACAGAGAGAATTCATCTATATTACAGGAGAAAAGCCCAGTTGTGCAAATTAATGTATAGCGAATAAGCATCTGCAGATACATTAATGCAAATTATATGCAGAAGTCACAGATCATTGCTTAACTGGCCAGTAAATTGTGGTTATCTAGTGTGATGTATGTAAATATAGTTCACTTCTTTTGAGAAGTCCATAAATATTTTACACAAAACATTTCTAGGGAATATTTGCATAAAAAGGAAGAATAACATACATTTCTTGTTAGTGTTAATGTGACTTTAGAGCTCATTGGAGCCTTTAAAATATATTTATTAAATCACAATAGGAATATGGAAAACTCTTTAAAATTGCACTCATGTTGATGTTTTCTTTCCATCCTGAAATTCTGCCAGTTGTTTTACTGTTTTATTTATTTGTTACTGGGAAAGAACTTCTAATGAGTTCCTCCATTTTAAAATTACATAAGAACATTATAGGGACTACCTACCTCAAATCTTACTAGCCTTTTCAAAACTCCCTTACCAACTGAAAATTCTTCAAATATCCTACTTAGAATTAGGATTGTTCAAAGAATTTGGGAAAAAAAAAAGTTTTGTTTAGCATGAAAAAAGCAATACTTATCAAAACCTTTATGGCTACTCCCAAAAAGTTCCTTCAGCTCTCTGCCCATGTATACAGTAATGGCCAAAATTGTGGAAACCTTTTGGGAAAAGTGTACAGTAGAAATGACACCTTTGGTTAAGTTTCCACCTGTTAGGCATATGGTGATAGCCTACAATGTTGGGTTGAAAATATATTAACTATGATGTTGTGACTTTAAGATGTTAATTCGCCAATGGGTGTGTAAGTGTTCTCATGGCCATAAGAGGGAGCTAGGAACGTAGCTTCTCTCTCTCTCTGAATTCACTGCTCTCTACTATTACTGTTTTTGTTCTGTTTTGCTGTACTGTTGGTTTACTACTGTGATAAACCTGAACAACTGTGTATTGACCTCTGGACCGGTAAGAAGACTTTGTATTTTGGATTACTCATTGGACTGTTGCTATTGTCTATGACCTGGACTGTTTATTTTTGACCGTGCATTTTTGTTCTTACACCACCTCAAAGTAAAATACTTTTTTGCTTTTACAACTCAGTGTACTCTTGTGGTTACTGTGTGACTCTTACTGCTCTCAGTACCCTTCCTTGTCTGTGTAACTCTTTGGTAGCACAAGGAGACCTCTGCACAACAATTCCTTAACACCACCAATTTTTCTTCTAATTTCTTTATAACTGTAGCCTTGTTCACTTAATAATACTATTTTACATTGCTTTCTGGGCAACTAGTCAACTCTTTGCACCATTACTTTATTTTTATTATGTTTTACAAGCTCACTAAATGAAAGGGGAAAAAAACAACAACCAACTTGATAGTGATCACATAACACACTGACAAATGTCCTCCTCTCAGCTTCAATACATGACATCAATAACTGAATCCTACTGTGATCTGATTGGCTCATTGCCAAAACAAGATGACACCTGACTGGCTCTCTAAACACTCATGCTCATTGGCTACAATCAGACGAAGGAAAGCTACCTGATATCAACCTAAGCAAGTTGTGCTTCCTTTTTCTGGTTATTTGGGTATAACTTTTCATAGAATACAGTACAATAATTGAACAAACTGTGTTGCACTACATTCTTGATTAAATTATCTTTCCATGGATGCATAATTTTATGGTATTATTCCCAAAAAAGTGGTGATATTAGCCATCAACTTCAAAAATACACTTTTCCCAAAAGGTTTCCACAATTTTGGCCACTACTGTATGTACACAGAGACAACGTTTCTGCTGGGATAAAATGAAGTGGCTGTGTGCATGAACACCCAGAGGCAAACAGCTGAGATTGCATTGAAAGCAAGCACATGGATCCTCCAGACTGACGTTGCTGTGGAAACATCTTTTTGAATGTCTTGCATAGCTGTAGTGTTAATATTGGAGAGAGAAAAAAGATATTTGAAAAGTTGTGATAGGAACATGACCTAATATTTATAATTAATATAATACTTTACTCTTTTCTGTAATAACTTATATTAAAAGATTTACCAAAAAAATATAAAATACAATGAAATAGTGAATTAAGGTAAAGTCAAATCTACAGTATTCATAAAAAAGATGGGGAAGAAACATGAATTCCTGTAACATGCATGCAAAGCATTTCTGAAGGATAAAGTAGATTTTCAATAGGCATTTAAACCATACAATGATATTCAATTCAGAAAATTTAGGACACTTAGATACCCCTGAGTAGACCTTTGGGAGTAACTCTGTCAGTTTTCTCACATACATCAGGACTTTCACTGATGACCAACTACATTTGTAGTAGCAAAAATAAATGTGTATGGAGATTCTCAATCATCAAGTCATGGTTGTCCAAATGGTGCTTACTTTAGAACTGAACAAGCTTCTTGGGTGAGAAATGAAACATTTTCAAAGAAAAAAAAACCCTAAGAAAGTCCAGTTGCCTTTTGGAAAGAGCACCTTTTGACCAGTAAAGGTAGTTTGCACAATATCTTGATACCAGTTTGTTTAGGACCTTATATTATCTAAACAAAAACATGAAACATAGTTAACTAATTGCATGCTAGCTTCATGCCAACCCATTTGCTTCAGGTGGTATAATACGTGCATAGCTTCATGGCCCACTCTACAAGTTGGCTACCATATTCTATTCTGGTTGCAGTTATCATGCTGCTCTGGAATATAATATGAAGGGAGAACATGAACCCCAAAAGGGCCAGGATAGGACCTAGAACCTCCATCTTGTTCAGATTCAGCCCTGGGTGAACAAAAGCCATGTATTTCAAAAGATAAATACTGGCTTATCACTCTCAAATAGTTGATAATCCTTAGCTTCCTCAACTATAGACTGCCAGATTCCACGGCTACCATAGCACCCTTTTTTTTCTTTTCTCATTCTTATTAATAGACTGATTTTCAGTCAAATCTGATGCAAATTGTACATTTCAAGGACTGGTAAATGAATAATGAGTCTAAACCAAGAAGGGCCCCTGCACTTGTCAGCTTGTATGTGAATATACCAAGCATATTTGTCTTTAGAAAAACCATTTAATAAATTTCCCATCATACTTACAATTGGCTGCCTTAATGCCCATCTACAGTTCACTAAAGGAATTTTTGTATGTATCCAACAATAAGCAACCTTCCACACTGGAAAATCAAGCAACTTGCAGGATATTCACTCTGTAAATAATAGCACAGTGTCACTTTGAATACATAAATTTCTCTGTTTGCTTTCTTCTCTTTGCCTCTTTCATATAGAACTGTTTAAGCTTCACTGGACAGAACAAGCCTATCATAGATATTCAGGATTAGAATGAACATGTATATTCATATTCATACAGACATATCAGAATTTCCTTAACCCATACATTGCTCAGTATTTTTAATGCTCGCTGCCCTTCATAATAAATCTCAAGGAGTCATATAAATTTGCCACCTCACCTTTATTCTAAAGAAATGTGACCACAACTCCATGTGATGTTATAGGAGGAGGAGGAGGAGGAGGAGGAGGAGGAGGAGGAGGACAGACAAGGAAGAAACCTTACTTACAGGATTACTTACAGGATTAGTAAAGATAAAGATAAAACATATTGGGATGATTACATAATTTTCTTGTATTTAAAAAAGCAAGGCCAGTGATATTTAAGTAGGCACAGTATCTTTTGCATACTCTTTGAGAACCACTGCACATTATCATCTCAAATAACTGCTTCAAATGCTTGAATTAATGCATCTCCAGCTAACTTTGAAATGTTATCTTACGTAAATCCATTACCAAGTGTAATTGTTGATACATATCCAAATGCTTCTACATTAAAATGTCAAGCTCTAAGTGCAGAGTTGCTACTGAGAAAACCCATCCAACTCTCCTTTGGAGTTTTACCACTGTTGCAAAAACAGAGAGAGAGAAAAAAATTCTCATTACTTTAAGACCACTCATCCTCCTGGAGATTTACACAGAACAAGTGATTAAAGCAGCAACCAAATGAGTCCACATCAAAAGAGAGGTGGCTCTGAGTGGGACATAATTGCTGAGCAGAAACAATACAACAACAATTAGCAAGAGTGGGGGGCTAATGAGCAGCAAGTTATCAAAAGTTAGTTAAGTATTAAAAAGAATGCTGTGATGCCAGAAGTTCTCCACCTTCTTTTAATACTTATTTCAGATGATTCTCATGCTTTTAAGTACATGGTGTGTGTTGTGTACTGGGTTCTTTGCTTGAGCAAAGGGACGAGGCGAGTGAGTTCAGTCAGAAACATTCTTTATTGCTTGCAGGAACCGAACTGGGGAAAAAGGGCTGCGAATGCAGCTATTTATACCCTGGCCTCTAGGCGGCAGCCAATAGGTTTAAAGCAACCTATTGCCACCCTAGAAGCAACCAATGGCGGCGCTGGAGACAGGTTGTCTGAGGAGCTGGGAGCCGTTAGCTAGCTCCCTGCTTAAGCAACCTTCCAGCAATCAAAACCCATGTGATACACTCAGTAAAACAAAGCCCAATATATTACACCCCTCCCCCCTAGAATGTACACACATTATAGCAACAATGAAATAAGTACAGCAATTACAGATTTTACAAAATGCAATTTTGCAATTTTACAAAATGCATTTTACAAAATGCAAAATGCATGAGTATAGCACTGTTTCACATTTCGCTAATACAGAGACTTTCCTGACTAGCAGCAATTTCAGTGACAACACAACATTACAGCACAATTATTTTAGGACGAAATCCTGTAAGTACGCAGAAGGTTTGCAAACCCTTGTGGATCACCTGGGGGATCCTGGCAGCTCCCGTTCTACCAGCTTGCCCGCCGGGCTGAGTAGACCAGGGTCCTTGAGTCCCATAGAGTTCAGCTGACTCAAATTTCTCTGGCTGGCCATTCCAGCCATCTCCCCATCATCAGAACAGATGAAGCTTCTTAATGAGAAGTGAAATGTTTTCTCCTTCTTCCTCAAAGGAAAACAACAACAACAACAACAATCCAGTTGCCTTTTGAAGGGGGAAAAAAGACCTTTCAGACAACTATGACCTGGATGACCGAGAATCTCCACTGACATTTTTGTGGAAAATTTGGTTTGTTTCTTTTTTTCCCACCCAAAGTATTCTAACGGTACAGTATATTTCAAATAAGTAATGCACCAAGATTATTCCAAAGAAGAATTCAATAAATATGACAAAAAATATGAGTTGCTATCGGAGTGTCATTACAGCAAACAGTATAACCTTAAAATGTGTATCTGTCATTGTTTTTGTCTAGTTGTCATTATGGTCACAATCTCTGATGCAATAAATGATAAATATAGCATTTGTAATAGGGCTCACTAGGTTAATTCACCCTCAAGTCATAGACATTTTCCCCTCTCCTTCCTCTGTTCATTCTCTGTCAGAATTTAGACATTGTCCTTGGACACTACTAAGCAATTATTAATACAAAGCTGATTAGTACATACATCAGAGAAAAAAGCAGGTATTACAGATATTCTTCAGCACTGCAATAGACTATCTGGAGCCAGTTTCTAAGCTTTTAAAATTATCTCTCCCTCCTTCTCTCTCTCTCTTTCTCCCTTTTAGAGAAGCTAACTTTTGCCATGATTCCCCAACTTACGGTGACATCAGAAGGAATAAATGTACTCAAAGTATAATGCAGTTAAGAATTAATTGGCTACAGGGGTCAAAAAGCCATCCTTCTTAAAAAGAAAAAAGATCACTGAGCCAAATGAACAATGCCTCTTCACACCTTCCCAGAAAAGAAAAAAAAGTTGAGAGGCAAGACTTCAATTAAATAGGAGCAGATGAAGACAGGAAACAAGACTACTTGGGTTAAATGCTCAGACTTGAAATGAATATAGATTTACAGTTTATTAGTACAGTCCTTTGACCTTCCTATGAGAGTTAAGACCTTAACTCTTCTTCTGAGCCACAAATACATCCACTGCCTCTCTGACATCTTCCCTTATCTGTAATCATGTAAGAGTAATTCCAGAGTCACCTTATTGGTGAAATGGGCAGCATATAAATTCAATAAATAAATAAATAATGAACCCAGGTTGTACCACCTAATGTTGATCAGGAATGGATAGTCTTTCAATTGACATTGAAAACTTTCAACAATTCAGAGGTGTCAGCCGAGATGGAGGATGTTACAAAACAAGCTCCACCCCATTTGTATGCATGCCACAACAACAAACAAGCATATGTGGTTGAGTTTGAGCACAGTCTTTGGACTGGATCCTATAAAGTTTTGCTTGGACTAGTGCAGGGGTCAGCAACCTCGGCTCTTTTATGACTCGTGGACTTCAACTCCCAGAATTCCTGAGCCAGCTATGCTGGCTCAGGAATTCTGGGAGTTGAAGTCCACGAGTCATAAAAGAGCCGAGGTTGCCGACCCCTGGACTAGTCATTGGTGGAAGCTAATACAAAATCATGCCCTAACTAATTTCATAAACTGAGTGACACAATTAGTACAAATGAAGCAGGATTTGATCACATTGCTACAATTACCATCTTCACCTTTCTGACTATCTCTCCCCTCTTCCCCCCATTGCAGTCAGTATTCTTGAGACCATCCTCACCCATGGAATGAATTTTTAAAGTGAGGGCTTGCCACTGGGAACATGTTCTCAATTAGTTTATGTAGAATATAGTTATTGTAGTCTAATGAACAAACTGTTAGAATGTGGAGACCTTGGTTCAGATCTCCATTCAACCTTGAAGCTTGCAAGAAATAGAATTGCTTGCTTCATCTAAAGTAAATATTGAAATGAAATTGGAAGGGCCAGCTGGAACAATAAAACTGTTTGGGTTCTGACTAACGGTTAAGAACCCAGGTTGAGTTTATGTAAGTATTATTTGTGCAAACAACATTAACTGCATATTTTCAAAGGAAAAGCAGCATCAAGTGGTCCAAGTCAAGACTGGAACTGATTATATGACTCAGAATAAAGCCATGCTCTATTGTAATTAAAGCTCATGAGCATTGTAATTATAGGTTTATGGAAATATTGTTTTGGAGGAATGTTATAAATGTCACTATATTAGTAACTTTTTTACAGCCACAACCAGCCTTCTACAACTGTTCTGTAATATCCATTTAAAGCAATTGTACAGTAAATTGCACCAGAACCATGTTGGCAAAATTTCCCTAAAGATTTGAAATTGAGCATCATAACTGCAAAAATCTGTGAAAGCACAATTGTAGAGCTTACCCTTCATTGCCCTCTGTGACATGATCCATTTACAGAAGAGATCTTGTCTCCATCAGTTCATCTTGCTATCCATCCTCATCAGGACTTCTTTAGAATCTCAGAGAAGTTTCTAGCGCAGACACATGAGGTCCTTTAAAAGTCAATATATTGCATTTGTGTCTTGAAACTGAGATATTGAATGTCTGGGGTGAAAATAAATAAATAAATAAATAAATCATATCAGAATCGGCAAGCTTTTGCTGAATAAGGCAGAAGTGAATGTAATATATTAGGATGAGCGGGATCATATCACACGAATGAATAAAAGTTTTGCTCTTTTTTCTGATGTTGTTGTTGTTTTTTTGGTCTCTGGGAAAATTTTGCAGGGTTTTTTCTTGTCTTCCTTTTTTCTGTTTGTTTTTTTTCAGACCTTTGACTACTAAGCACAGTAATATTGCTAAGACGTAGCCTGTACAGTCTGCGCACCAACATAAGATACATTTAATCAATCTCCCACACATTTATAGCACAATGGCCTGGGATAAAAAATAAAATAAAATTGTTCATTGCACAGAAGTCTAGACTAAAAATAAAATTGGTTTCAAGCTTTATTCTGCCTAGAGAATTATATTTATAGATGGTCCCCTGTCTACCAATCTTTTCAAAGTCTATTTTCATTTTGCCTTTCTCTAAATAGTAGCTCTGGGAGAAGAATATAAGAGTTACATTGATTACCTTGAAAAATGTTAGCCTGAAAAAATGACCAGCCCAAGACCTAGTAAATCTCGTGGCTAAATGGAGATTTGAACCAAGGTTCTAAGCTCAACAGTCAGTTCTCTTAATCATAATAATTCTTTTTTTTTACCTTAAGAGACTAAGCCTAGAGCTACACACAGCCCTTGATATAATGAGTCAGATCTCTTGCTGACTCCATGAGGAAAAGAGACAGAATTTTACTTCTGTGAAGAAAATTGGAAAGAGCTTCTTTGTATCATTTTTCCTATGTTTCTTCAACTTATTTTTCCTGAACTTCTACTTTCTCTTAGATTTCTTATTCGTTTTTCCTTTAAATTAATTTATATTAGTTTTTTTTTATTAAAGAGTTTTACAAAAAAAATTCAATACATATCCCCAAAACCCACCCACCCCAAACCACCCCCTCCCCCCCACTTCCCAGAGCTGAATACAGGGTTATAGATATAATAATCATATTCTAACTAAAATTATCCATTATAAAATTAACCAAATTCATAATGTGCTTTAACTCCCCTTTAACATAGATACATTCAATTGCTGCATTAGTAGGAATAAGTGACTGGATTAATTTGACGCAACCGAGGTTATTAAATCTTGAGGGTCATGATTTGATGTTTGGCTGGCATGCATATTTGTTGTATGATAAGAAGGTAGATACTGTGTTTAGGATGCATATTTTAAGACAGGCATTGCTGAGAGTTTGGAAGAAGTATAGACATAAGTTGAGCTGCAAGATACAATTGTGGGCAATTCCAAAACACGCAATAGAAAATATACATGCTGGTTTCAAACATGATGTGACTACGTACAAGGAAATTTTAAGGTTGGAAAGGAATGTTTGGTGTTTGAAATCATATAGTCTCTTGCGAGAAGAGAAGGTTGTTCAAACTTGGTTTCAATATATTCAGTTACGGGCCAGGTGGAAAGAAGACCAGAAAAATGGATTTGCAATGACTGATGAAAACTTGACAAAGCAAATTAGGAATCAGGGACCAGCACATATCAAACGGATATATCTTGCATTGATAGAGATTGATTCAGAAACAGAGCTTGTTAAGGATTGTATGATAAAATGGGCCCAAAACATTCAGGAAGTTATTACAATGGACACATGGGAAAAGATTTGGGTGAGGAACGTAAAATTTACTCAAGCTCAAAATCTAAGAGAGAACTTTTACAAAATGTTTTATAGATGGCATTTAGATCCTAAAAAGCTTGCAAGTATGTATCCGAATTATCAGCCTAAATGTTGGAGGTGCGGTGATGAAGATGCAACATATTTTCACATATGGTGGACATGTAAGAAGGTTAAGGTTTTTTGGATAAAAGTCTGGTGGAATATGCAGAAGATTTTTAAACGGAGGATAAAGTTTTGCCCGCAATTTTTTTTGTTGGGAATAATTGTCGACGCTACAGTTGTGGACTCCAAGTTGATGTTGAACTTAGTTATGGCAGCAAGACTTTTGATAGGTCAATATTGGAAGAAAGATGAACTGCCGACCATAGAAGAGTGGACTTTAAAGGTTTCCGACCTGGCAGAGATGGCGAAGATTTCGGCCTATTTGAAAGATCATTCGCAAGAACGTTACATTATGGAATGGAGAAAATGGATTGAGTTTATCCAGAACAAGTATAGAGTTAAGAAGTTTTATGTAGCATTCGAATAAGTCTTCTTTCGTTTTCTTTTTTCTTTTTCTATTTTAGTTTTTTATATATATTTAATATTGCTAAGGTTTGTTTTATCCTATATAAGCTAGAGAGTGATGGATTTTAGAATTTATAGTTGTTAGTATATGGTTGTTTATGATTGTTTTTTTTACATATATACCATGTATTTAGCTCTGGGAAGTCGGGGGGGGAGGGGGGGAGGTAGGGGGGGGGGAGGAGGGAGGGGGGAGGGGGGGAGGTAGGGGGGAGGAGGGAGGGGGAAGGGGGGTTTTTGTAAAGGAAAATTGTATTTTAAAACTTTTCAATAAAAAAAACATAGATACATTCAAATTATTAAAAACATAATAATAATAACTTAAACAAAAATATAATGAATACTAATACTAAAATTAATAACAATATCCCTCTAAAATCTACTCATAAGCTAAATGAAACTTTTTAGTCCCATATTTATAATCTATCCATCTTCTCCAAACTGAAATATATCTTTCTTGTGAATGATCCTTCAAATAAGCAGAAATCTTAGACATTTCTGCAAGATTCGATACCTTAAGTACCCATTATTCTATAGTAGGCAAACTATCCTTCTTCCAATATTGTCCCACCAGTAACCGTGCTGCTGTTATCAAGTTCAACATCAAATTGATTTCTTTAGTATCACAATCTACAACAATACCCAATAAAAACAATTGTGGAGAGAACTTTATCTTTTTCTTAAAAATCTTTTGAATGTTCCACCAAATTTTAATCCAAAAAGCTTTTATATTTCTACAAGTCCCCCACATATGAAAATAGGTGGCATCTAAACTACCACATTTAGACTGTAGGTTAGGATACATGTTAGACAACTTTTTGGGATCCAAATGCCATCTATAAAACATTTTATAAAAATTTTCTCTTAAATTTTGAGCCTGAGTAAATTTAACATTTCTAACCCAGATTACCTCCCAAGTATCCAACGGAATTGGTTCCTGGATATTTTGTGCCCACTTTATCATACAATCTTTAACTAATTCCGTTTCCGAATCCAATTCAATTCAAACATTATATATCCTCTTTATATGCACACAATTTACATCTCTAATTTGTTTTACTAAGTTTTCATCTGTAGTTGTGATGCCAACCTTCTGATCCAGCTTCCACCTAGCTTTCAATTGGGTATATTGAAACCAAGAGTAACTTATGTTTTCTAATTTATATTAGTTTTTAATCTCCTTTTTTGAACAGTGTCAATAAAAATCATATTTAAGAAGGAAGAATACAAGACAGTAAGTTGGGGTTGGAAAAGAAAGCTCTGAGACAGGATGGAGAACTTTCTTGTTTTATTATTTATCTATATACTTGTCTTATTTATTTATTTATTTATTAAATTTGTTTTACATCCAACTCATGCTGAGGTGACTTTATTCCTACTGATTGTGTAGTTAAATCCAATTTATTGTGGGATGCAGCTGCTTGTTCTAGAAACATCTATTAATATACATAGACTTCTATCACACATGGGTATCCAATTTCCCAAAGGAATTTAAGACAATCCCACCAAAAGGGCATAATTAGGATAATGCCATATGGAATTAAAAACTACTATATCAATATCTCTGACCTATAAAACTAATTTAATCCACATCATTTATCTGTATGCACCAGCTACCTTGAGATGTTTGAATTTGGCAGTTTGTCAATTTTCTCTATTATACAGAAATCCCTATCAATCACTACAATTTCACTCAAACATGCTGCTTCTTCCTTCCACTTATAATGCCAAAATATGTCTGAAAAACAAAATGGAGATGGATGTAGAGGAAAGGATATCTGCAGGGAGAAGCAATGGAAAAATAAAAAGGGAATAAAAAGGGGAGAAGAGGAAGAGTTGGACAGAGAAGGGAGAGGCAGGAAGTGCAAATAAAGACTAGGGAGAAAAACTTTGTTTATCTGCTATGAAAAAGGTTAAATTCATCAGACAATGAGTCCAGCTCAAGCAATGGCTACTTTTCAAGTTAATCTTCAAGACAATCAAGTTGTAATTCTACTCTTTCACTTATTTTCTGGGTGTCTTTGTTAGTCTCAGTGAATCTAAAAGTTGGGTTGCAAAAATCTGGACAACTCTGAAAGGGCAGCCAAAGTTTGATTGAGTTATCTAACTTAAATTAAATGGGGAAAAAACACCAAACACTTTCTTTCATTTAGTTTAAGATTTATCTCATTCTTTCACTTAGACCTGAACCATCCATGTCATGTTAAGCCAAGGAAAATGGTGGGAACTATTTTTATTTCTTTTCTCCTGCAGTTATTTCTAAACCTACCCATAGGCGACTTGTTCAGAAGCTCAAGGGCAGAGCACAGTACCTCATAGAAGATGTAACTGTGATGGAGATTTCTTACCTTGACATTAGGATGAATGGTTACCAATGAAATTACTATGTAGATTTTAACAAAATGTGATTTAGAATTGCCATTTCTTTTGAGGGCAAACTCTTTTCATGGACAGCTCAGACCATAAACAATCAAATGGCCGTAGAATTTCACTTCCATTGCTAAAATGTAGCCTTTTCCTTTAATTGGTATTGCCACAAATAATATTTGTATTATTATTTTTCAAAAAGTGCACATGGCAAAAAATACCATGAATATTTTAAGGAATCTCTGATCCCTCTATGCAAAAAAAAAATAAACAAATAAAAGGTACATGACAAAAGAAACAGAAATCTAAAAAGTAGTAACAGTTTTCAAGTAGCCAATTTCATGGTGTGTAGGTGTAATGCAATAGAATGTTCAGGAACTTTTTATTGATTCCTTTGCTTATTTAGTTTTTCTTTTTCAGAGTTATAGGTTACTCCAATCAATTCCTTCTGAGTGGCATAAAATTTTCCCAATCCATAATTTTGCAGTTAAAATTAACAGAATAAATTTAATTAAAAAATAGTTCAAATTTAACACTTAGGAATGTATATTGAGAAGTAACATATAAAACTAGATCTGTGGAATATACGGTATGTATGTATGTATGTATGTAGGTGTGTGTGTGTGTGTGTGTGAGAGAGAGAGAGAGAGAGAGAGAGAGAGATTGTCATCATTTTAGCCACTGTCTATCCACTGAAGGCCTCTTCTGCATGTTTCCAACCTATACAGTCTTGAGCTTTCTTTTGCCAATGGGGCCCACAATACTTGCTGATGTTGTCAATCCATCTTGTTTTTGGTCTCTTTCATGGACACTTTTTATCAAGCAGGATCCCTTCTATGACTGCCTTGGTCCACTGCCATCAGTTCTTCTTGCTTTGTGACCAGCCCATTTCTATTTCAATTCTTAACATATTTTTTTACATGTTGGTGACCAAAATTGGATACAGCATTCCAAATGTGGTCTTACCAAGGCATTATAAAGTGATATTAGCACTTCACAGGATCTTGATTCTATCGCTCTGTTAATGCAGCCTAGAACTGTGTTGACTTTTTGTTTCCCATATACTCTCTTAGTGGTGACTATTCTGAAAAAAAAGGGGAAAAAAAACCATCCAAAAGACTACTAGGAAGACAAAACTGCTGAAACAAATGACACCATTTAATAGCATATATTTATCACTTCTGTTTCATTTTTAGGTAAAGGTTCCCCTGCACATGCGTGCTAGTCGTTTCCGACTCTAGGGGCCAGTGCTCATCTCCATTTCAAAGCCGAAGAGCCAGCACTTGTCCGAGGACGTCTCCGTGGTCATGTGGCCGGCATGACTAGACGCCAAAGGCGCACGGAACGCTGTTACCTTCTCACCATGGTGGTCCCTATTATTCTACTTGCATTTTTACGTGCTTTCGAACTGCTAGGTTGGCAGAAGCTGGGACGAGTAACAGGCGCTCACTCTGTTATGCGGCACTCGGGATTCGACCCGCCAAACTGCCGACCTTCTGATCAACAAGCTCAGCGTCCTAACCCATTGAGCCACTGCGTCCCCTGTGTTTCATTTTTAGCTATAAACAAATTTGTTGATGAAGAAGTTCATATGGCAATTCAGATATGGAAAAAAAAAGATTTCTGTAACCAACATATTGTAAAGGACATACACACTTACCTTAATTTGAGAGGCTGAGGCTGTGTTCCTCACTTGTACTAGTATTGCATTTTTCAGTCTTAACTGAACTGGGTGCAAATAGATAATTAATAGAGTGATGGCTATAGCATGGTATAATTGGTAATAGCATGAATCTTCCCAGGTTTTAGAGATTTCAAAGCAGGTAAAGGTGCTGTAACATTATATGAAGGTTACAGAGACAGGACAAAAATCTATCGATCTACCTTGCCAAATGGTTTCTTTAAATAGCAACCCTCTAACTTATGCATATTAAGAGAAATATTTACATTGGTGGGTATTGACTTTTTTTTCCTTTGCATGTTTGCTTTTGTAGTGATATATGGCAATACTTAAACCACTTCTCCAAATACAACAATCTAATCTAAGTAAATGTAAGGGTGGTTTCAAATCTAAAAAATGTGGGGAGATCTATCCATAAACTTGTTTGGTTCGATGGATTCATTCAATTAAGGATATTGTATTTCTGACTGTGAGTCTATTGGCAATGCTTAATCTCAATGGTGATTTAAAACTGACTTTATTGTCATAGTCCCTTAGCAGTTAACTGGACTTGAGAAAACAGCCAAGCAACAATTCTCCCTGAGATAGAATTAGTAAGTTTTATTAGGGAAAGGTCAAAATGGGAACACAAGTAGGCTGGCAAGAAGCTTTCCTTTGGATATAGAACGCATATATCAATAATTCAAGGCCATTAGAATTCAGTTTCTTCTCCCATGACTTGGGTATAATGGGAGGATTTCAGTCTCTTTATGTTGTGACTCAGGGCCAGCCTGTGGGTCCGACAGCCGGCTCCGACGTATCGGAGGACTCAGATGAGGGGGAGGAGGGAGACGAACCGGCTGATGATGGTTTGGAGGCTTTGCAGAGTCCTCAGCCGGGGACCTCTTCTCAGCTGCGTGAGCCCGAGAGTGCGGAGGATGATGACCCACAGCTGGCCCTGTTCAAGGACGCCCGACGCAGGAGGCAGTCGAGCAGGAACAAACAAAGAAAGGCTATGGGACTCCTCGGGAGGAGGCACAGGGAGACCACACCCTGAGCTCTCTATAAAAGGAGTGTTTGGGGAGGGGCTGGTTGCTGAAAGCAACTTTTCCGCTTGAGAAGACAAGCTCTAGTGTTTTTGTTAACTGCGTAATTAAATCTTGGCAGAAGCCTTTTAGCCTTGGACGCTCTCCAGTCTCTTCTTTCTGATAAGGGGTTTGTTAGAAGAGGGCTGGTTCAGAACACTTTAGCAAAGGTAAGCAAATTAGTCATTGCCTTTGCTTAACTCAGAAGTGTTGGAAGAAAAGTCTTCATCATAGTTCCATCCAAGCCGGGGATAAACAACATGGCGACTCCTTTGGGAAGAGGGTTACAGTTTATTGCAGAGGAAAACCAGACAGGAAGATGGATCCAGAAAAAAAAAGTGCTGACCACATGTGGGTAGTGGGTTTTTATACCCCCTGGACTCTATTGTTTGGAGTTATTTCCAGTTCCTGTTTGGGCTATTTCCTGTGTGTCCTTAGTCCAGGTGTGCCTTTCTAGGAATCTTGCTGGTTGTATGTCTTTGTCTTTCCTAAGCTCCTGGCTCCAACCTTCTTGATGGCTCACATTTGCATGTCTATAGAACTGGTTTTCTGCTTGGGGGGAAGGAGACCTGAGACTATTAAGCTCATCTGTTTACAAAGCCTACTATCCACACTACTCCCATCCCTAAGTGCTTATCATGGTAAGGGATGCTCCTGGAAGAAATAAGGAAAACATACTAACAGTGTATATTCCCACTAGGATTGAGCCTGATGTATAAGTTCATCCCACCCATCCATCTAAAAAGCCAGGCACCTATAAAGAGCATCAAGGAAATAGGAAGATGTGGCTCAGTGGGTTAGGATGCTGAGCTTGTTGATCAGAAGGTTGGCAGTTTGGCGGGTCGAATCCTGAGTGCCATGTAACAGAGTGAGCACTTGTTACTCGTCCCAGCTTCTGCCAACCTAGCAGTTTGAAAGCACGTAAAAATGCAAGTAGAAAAATAGGGACAACTATGGTGGGAAGGTAACAGCGTTCCCTGGCATCTAGTCATGCCGGCCACATGACCATGGAGACGTCTTTGGACAAACGCTGGCTCTTCGGCTTTGAAACGGAGATGAGCACCGGCCCCTAGAGTTGGAAACGACTAGCACGCATGTGTGGGGGAACCTTTATCTTTACCTTAGAAGTGGATGGAGGCTGCTCACTTTAATGGCAAGGGCATCACTTCAGACTGTGTGGGAGAAGTAAATAGTAAATTACTCTGGTATTTTATAAAAAAAGCTCACAAGCATAGACAAAATAAAGTGATTGTTGATATAGTGCCAAATGATATACCCCTGAGGTCACCTGAGGAAGATTTGGAGATCTTTCAGAGCAGTAATGGCATTTATTATGCAGCTCGATTGAAACCTGCTGGATGTCTAGTTGCTGATTCTACAATGTGGGAAAATACAATATAGAGTTGCAAATATAGGATTACAGTGAAATGTAAGAATACAGTAAGGTCAACTAAGTAAACAATGAAATGAATTGATGCCATATGGACCGTTAATTTTGAATCAATCGAAATGGACTGGAAATGGACCCTTCAGATGATGGTGGCATTTACTACTCAGGACCTCCCCACCAAATAATATCAATTGGATTGCATGGAAAGTCTTTTAACATCACAGTAATTTGAGGATATACCCTAAGCACTGATACAGAAGAGGTAAATGGTAAGTTTAATCCAAATTTGATGGAACATGCAAGTAAAATGTGTGTTTGTGCCTTGACATTGGAATGCCCAAATTGGAAATAGTCAGAGTTGCACCATATGGACTAGAAAACCAAAATGAATCAAGAGAATATCTTATCAGTTATACAGAATAACAGAGTTGGAGGGGACCTTGGAGGCTATCTATTCCAACCCCCTGCTCAAACAGGAAACCCTATACCATTCCAGAGAGGTGGCTACCCTGTCTCTTCTTACTGTAAAAGCCTCCAGTAATGGAGTTCCCACAAATTCTGAAGGAAAGCCATTCCATTTGGTTAATTGTTCTCACTATCAGGAAATTTATCCTTAATTCCAGATTGCTTCTCTCCTGGATTAGTTTCCATCCGTTGTTTCTTGTCTTGCCTTCTGGTGCTTTGGAAAATAGGTTGAATTGCTCTTCTTTGTGGCAGCCCCTTAAATGTTGAAACACTGCTATCATGTCACCCCTAATTCTCCTTTTCACTAGACTAGACATCCCCATTTCCTGCAACCATTGATGATACATTTTAGCCTGTAGCCCCCCCAATCATCTTTGTTACTTTCTCCAACATAGTGATCTCCCCATTGCTAACACATTGTTCAAATAGCCAAAATGATTTTTTTTAATGCAGATATCTCTAGATAGTAACATCAAAAACTTTTAGGCTTATATATCACTCCATAGCACTCAGTGGGCTGTACAAAGTAAAAAATTATTTGTATATTGTCCCCAATGATATGGGTCCTCATTTTACCAACCTCAGAAGGATGGAACGCTGAGTCAACCTTGAGCCTCATCAGGATCGAACTCCAGGCTATGGGTAGAGTTTGCCATTTTCCTGCAATACTGCAATTTAACCACTGAGTCATGACAGCTCCAATATCTGATAAAACACATAGAATTTACATGGATTTGTTATTGAGCTAAAGAAGTAGAAGAGGTGAAGTATGGCATCAAAGACAGTAGAACACATCACATCGGAAACTTGACATTATTCATCTGTAAATTTCAAGTCAAACTAAAGTGGAGAAACAAAATCAACCAGCATATAGCATGTTTATTTTTTTCCCCAAGAAAAACATAAAGAATCTCTATGAAATCTTCAATTTAATTGACTGTGAACCAGGGCAACTACAGAATGAAATCAAATTTTTTGTTAATAATGAATATGAAAAATGTCTTCCCAAGGGCAAGAAGCACAAGACAACAAACTGGATGGTGAAAATCGCTAATGAGAGAAAGCCAAGAAAGAAACTTCACAAAATGTCAAAGCGCAAGGAAACTTAGCAAGAAATATCAAAGAGAAGGAACAGTGTTACAATGAAATAAGCAAAACCCTTGAAGATGGAAACAGACATGGATTTATAAGGAAAATCTTCCAAAATATTTCTGAATGCAGAAAGAGGTTCCAGCTTTGACTTGATATGCTAAAGTATGCCTATGGATGGATAGTAACTTATTCAAAGGGGATCAAAGGAAGATGGAAGGATTACTCTGATCTGTTGTACAGTGGAAATGTCAACATCCAAGGTACTTTAGAAGATATTTTCTACTTACAAAAAAAAATTAAAAATAAATAAAGATAAAATGAGCCATTTAGTCATTACCAGGACTTTTTTGTCATAGAACACACTGGAACGGAGTTCCAGCACCATTTTTGATGGATTTTCCAGAGTTGCATTCTTTTTCTATTGTTTCCCTTCCTATCCTTATTTGTTTTTGAAAATGCCCGGCTGGTGAAACGGTGCGAGTGGTCCCCTCTGGCACTGTCTGCCTCCTCTAGGAGGAGCCATGAGGTGCCGGAGCAACACAGCCAGAGTGTGGCTTGATTGGCTGGGTTGGCCCATGTGGTGTGGAAGCCAATGGTGACGGTGGGAGACACATAAACATGGAGGCCATCTTTCACGAGAAGGTGAGTGAGCCTTTAGCCTTCCGTTACAGAAGGTGGGGTGTGAGGTTAAAAAAGAGGCGAAACAAGAGGAAAGAAAGGCAGCTGGTGTGGAAGCTTGCCTGACAGTGAAACTTTGCTGTTTCAGGTCCTTGGGTAGTTTGAAGGCTGGGATGTCTATGAAAATCTCTTTTTAGTCTTTTATACTTTATATTCAAACTGCTGAGGGGAAGAATAAGAATAAAGCCAATGTCTTGTGATTCAGAGGCAACAACAACAACAACAAAAACAATAATAATAATAATAATAATAATAATAATAATAATAATAATAATAATAATAATAATAATAATAATAATTATGTATTGGTCAGATGTAAAGGTAGACCTACAGTATGAGGTTTAATGAGATATATTTATTAAATTGGGTTTAACTTAAAGGTAAATTAAATGTAATCTGTTCATTGACAAAGTTTCAACTTTAATTTGTTTCAAGTCAATATCCATATTAAACTCCAAATGTAAATTTTTCCACCTTGTTTGACAACTTCTTAAAAATAATTCAATCTTTTACAAGCAACCAAATTTTGTTTTATTGGGCCAATTTCATTCCACATAGAAAGCTGACATTTCCACTCATTAAACTAAATGGGTATGCCAGTGGTAAATGTCCCAAAAGATTAATAAAACACCTTCTTTTAATTTAAAGCCACACAGTGCATGGTAAAAAGGTTTACCTTTGTAGCTGAAAAAAAAACCCCTTAATTTTTTAGTGTATTTAAAAGACTAGGATTTTGTTCAAGGTAAGTTAATACTATTAATGTTACCATACCGTGTGTGAGTTCCAGCACTTTTTTTTTTTTTTTTACAAAAAAAGCACTGGTCATTACCAAGTCTGAAGGATATGGGAATTGATAGAACATCTACACAAATATAATAAGCAATACAAGAAGAATCAATGTTTCTAATCACACTATGACAGCAAATTTAGACAATTACAATAAGTAGAGAAGAAAGGTTTACCTGCCACTAGAAATAAAGGAGCCTTAACTGATCATGCAGATTATTGCAGAATATGTCTAATTTTACATTCTAGAAAGATGTTTCCTATCTCTCAGCAAGCAAACACACACACACACACACACACACACACACACAAATAATGGCAGCAGTTTGAAAATTTCAGAACTTTTCTAAGGCTTACTTCATACATTAAACTACATTCTTTAGCATTTTTAGTGGAGTGGAGAGACAAGGAATCTACACACTCTTTGTAAATTAAGTATGCTAAAGTTTTCTTTTTCTGAATTCACATTTTTAAAAGTGAAATAACTTAATTTATGCTTAGCAGATATACAGATCATCATTATCTATTGAAATCGGGGGGAGGGGTAAGGAGGGAGGGATAGGGGAGGGGTAGGGGGGTTTGTTAAAGATAAAATGTATGATAAAACTTTTCAATAAAAAATAAAAAAAAGAAATCTGCATTTCTCTTGATTTTCCAGTGAAGTTCTTAGATAAAAAGAGTTGCATAAGCATGTCAGTAATAGAAACAGTTGTATTAAAAATATAAACATAATGCATATAGGAGTAAATGGATATTTTACAGCATTTTTGTTTTTGGGTTGTTGGATTATAGATATTTGACACATGGACATGACTGAGTGCATAAAAAAGGAAACAATAACCTGAGATATTCATCCATATTGTCAACTTTTACAATATTATTCCATCATTTTTCCCCAGTGTCTTCAAATCAATATTTAACTTACGACAACTGCCTGGAAAACTCCTTGCAGATTTCTTAGTATAATTTTTCAGAAATGGGTTGCTATTTACCTCCTTTCTAAGGCTGAGCAAAGGTGACTGCCCAAAGGTTATCCAACTGGTTTCGTGTCTAGTTGTGTCTAAGGCACAACTAGAACACACAGTGTCACAGTGACCTGAAACTTTGACCACGAATAACCAAACTGCAATACATATACAGAGGTATATATGAATATTCTAATAAAGTATGGTCTGTGATGGAAGAAAATGTACAATTAGTAACAGACAACAACGATGTCAGCTTACACATTAAGCATCTCTATCACCTCTTGAAGGATACCTAGATATCAGGCCATCTTGATTATGGGATTTGGTTTGTTTGTTGAGGACAGCCTTCAATCTCAAAGATGCTTTTTCATGAGGCAACTAGACTTTCTTCTTTTTCTTTGAAGACATTTTGCTTCTCATCCAAGAAGCTTCTCCAGCTCTGACTGGATGATCTGAAGCAGAAGCTTCTTGGATGAGAAGCAAAACATCTTCAAAGAAATAGAAGAAAGTCCAGTTGCCTCGTGAAAAAGCATCTTTGGGATACCTATGACCCGGATGACTGAGAATCTCCATATGACTGCCTTCACTACAAAAGAAAATGGGGAAAAGGGAAGCAAAAATATAATTTGATTTGGCAAGGGAAAAACAGAGTTACTTTAGCACTGTTGTATAACCACCAATATATTGTATCATGAAAGCACGTCCCCCAAAGGAAAAATTCCCTACATTTGCTCTAAAGGAAAACCCTAACCCTTGTTGGGCCATAAATGGGTTCTATAAATTACTTTTAAAGTTATATATGTGGAAATTCAGTGATAACTTGCCATCTTGAAAGAAGAAATGTCTGCTAAATATAATTTAATATATTTAAAATAAGTTGTCTCAGCATCTGCTTGCTTTTGAAATAAATTCCCCAGTTGCTATTTTTCAAAGGATGACTGTTGCACAAACACGTTCTGTATGGCAAATGAATGTATAACTGTATTTATTTGTGCCATTTTGCCAGTAAAAGATGGATGGGATTCACGAATGGCAGATTATTAACACCCGGTTGCACAGCTTTATGCAATTTATGAATCCCAGCAAAAACACTCTTTTAAAAAAAATATGACTGTGTTTTTCATGTTTATTGTTTTTATATCTTTTTTTCTGTATGCCACGCAGACTTCTTGGGAAATGGGTGGCCATATAAATTTGATAAACAATAAAATAAAATAAAAAATGAAAGCATGTTTATAAAGAACAATTTTAGTGTACTGTGTAAACATCATGTGATCTTGCAGCATTGTCTTATATTAGCAATGTTTATCAATCTCCAACAAAGATATCGACCTGATCTGTAACTACCCATTTTCTAAAGTCTTGTTGACCTTCAGTAACATTTGAAATGGCATAATAAGGTTGCTTATCCAGTTCTTGAGATACAGTTTACTGAATGATAAATTTACCAAATCCAATAATGGAAAAGACCTGGAATTTTAAGGAAAATGAATTGATATTAGCAATGTAAATGACCAGCTCACATGTTGCCATTAAGGCATGAGTGCTCATATCATAGATCATCAGAAATATTGATATTATCACATAAAGCAGGGATGTCAAACTGCCAGCCCATGGGCCGGACGCGTCATGCGGAAGCGGCGCCCACCCCATTGCCGGCAATGGCAAAACCATCCTGATACATTGTGCGACATCACGTGACATCAGGAGTTTGACATGCCTGACATAAAGGCAAATAGAGTAAATATTACAGTTGGTTCTTTTACCATGCAAATATCACCAGCTGTAAGAAATAGCATACCAGTAAGGTGTTTGATAGCTCCTCTTAATAAATATTTACCCTATTAGTAAGCTACACTGATAATGTTTCACTTTCAACCCAACTTTAAGGGAAGCCATGCATAAAAACAAATGTATTTTGCAGAGAAAAATAATGTTCTGCATTTTTATGCCTCTCCTCTTTCAATTTGTTGAAAGATAAATATTTTTGAATAATTGAATAACTGACTGGATGGGAGATAGAATGACAAATAATGTATACATGATATTTGAAAACATAGAATTAGTTATGTAATGTGGCTATAAGCAGAAATTTGATGATAATCAGATTCCTGTATGAAGGTAAGTTGCTTCAGTCTATGAACTGATTATCGGTTTACCAGCATCAGAACCTGCTCTTCAGGACCCTGTTCTGAGAAAAGAATCATTCCCCAGTCAATCAAGATCTCTGCAGACCTCAGAAGACAAGTGTTATAAAGATTCAGAAAGCTCCACAGTTCAACAAAACCATTTACCCAAATCTGTTTTTCATCAGTCCATGCCCAGGTAGATAGTACATGAATGGGAAATGCAATACTGTTGTCAGTCTTATCCGGATTGATCCTCCAATAAATATCACCCAAGGTGCATGTCATACAATTCTCTGAGAGGTGGCAAATCCAAGGTAACAGCATCATTGGAACTATCTCTACTTCTTTCTCAGGTTACCCTCCACAGCTTCATAAACAGATGGAAAAGTAATGAGGGTAAAGTACAGCCTTGTAGCATCCCACAACCCAACATTTGCATGGTTCATATTTTCTTTGCAATGATTGTTTGCAAGAATTTGTGCCAACTTTATAATAGTTGATTTAGTTTTTTTAAAAAAAGAAATAGAAATAAATAGAAAGCATGAAAGACATGAATTCTATGTATAAGAATCTTAAAAGAATTCAGACAACAGAATTCTTCAAGTTTTTATTATCTAGTCAAGTTCCCTATAGGTTGCACAATTTCCTATAGTCATAACTTAGATAAATAATATTTAAATATGACAAATCTTGATTCTAATGTGAAAGTTTGTGACTACCACAAAAGCCATGTTGAATATAAATAACAGAATAGTTAATTAAACATAATGTTCACACACACAAAAAGAATTGCCATAAATTTTCTGTATTTTTTAATACAGCTAATCATAACAAAAATATTGGAATATAGTTAGAGGGACTCATCAACTTTAGTTGTAATCATGCTGCTGCTACTGGTTTCACCTCCTATTATTTTTCCATTTTGTGTTGACATCAACAGGACTTTTAATACGATTTTAATAGCTGTAAATTAAGGGCATATCTATTTTTCTTGCATGTATTACCAGTATTTATGATTTCTTAAGTTATCTATTAAGACATCTAAATTTGTGAAATTTTCTACTTTGGAGGTTAGTCAAAGTATTGTACAATATTAGAAAGAGAAATGTTTAAATAATTTGCAGAAATGGAAAGCTGAAATCATAACGACAACATTGTTTTAATATTTTATGAAAGAATAAAAAATATTAAAGGAAAATCAACATCTTTCTAGTTCTGTTTACGATATGATTTATGTATTTTTCCATTTCTTTTTATTGACCAACTTATGTGATTTTGCTGATCCTTTAAATATGCATTATGAATACCTACTTTTTTATTACTATTTTAAAATGTAATTAAATAGAGAATTTTTGGAACTGCATTAAGGATTTTAAAATTTACTGACCAAAAAAAAATTATGAACATGCTCCAAGCAAGAAAGAATTAGAATGTCTTGAATAACTTCTAAAGGTTGTCAAAGCAAATTATAAAATTTCATTACAATTAGCCTTTTCTCCCTCAAGTTTCTTTTCACTGCCAGTTGCCTTGAGGAGTGACTAAGAATATTCTTCTATGCAGCCAATATCTTAATATTCCTGTTCACTTTCTCAGGTCAGAATTAATGGTTTCTCAGCAGATATATACATTAAAAAGAAAAGTAAAATTGCTTTAGAAATATTTTATATAATATTTATAATATTCCTCTACAGATGTTTATCCTCTCATATGATAAGAAAGACAGACATGTTATTCCTCATCTGATAAGAACAGAACAGAATAACAGAGTTTGAAGGGATCTTGGAGGTCTTCTAGCCCAACTAACTGCTCATACAGGAAATTCGTTATCATTTCAGACAAATATTTTTCCCAATCTCTTCTTAAAAACTTCCAGCGTTGGTACATTCACAACTTCTGGAGACAAGTTGTTCCACTGATTAATTGTTCTAACTGATTAGTTTCCATCCACTGCTTCTTGTCCTCCCCTCAGGTGCTTGAGAGAATAGTTTGAAACCCTCTTCTTTGTGGCAGAAAAAGACAGGCATGTCATAGCTGCCCTTTCCCCCATTACACAGTTTATAAACAAACATCTAGATTTGTGATTATGAATAAAATCAGCATTGGGGAAATAGATTCTCTTAATAAAACTGGAAGAAACCAATCAGTTTTCTTTGTGATGAGAACTGAAACATATTAATTTGATATAAAGAACAGCCTTCAATTTTGAACAGATACCTTACTCTTAGTGTGTAACTATGGATAGAAAGAAAAAAGATTGAGCAGCTTAAATAGAGGCTGATTTACTATCCTTTTAATGTACTTTGCATATTTTCTTTTAGACTCCTTTCGAAACATCCAACCTTTTGTAATTTCTACTTGAAGTGTTTCTTAGATAGCTAATCTATAATTGTACAAAATATAATTGAACAATGATTGATTTACTATTAAGGTATGTATTGGTATGTGTCAGAATTTAAGAACTAATTCTTTTTGGGGGAAAAATCTTTTTGCAGAAGATTATATGCTAAAGATAAACTGTGAAAGATTGACACAGGATTTTTTTTGCTCTAATTTATCTCAAGGGTACAAGAAAAGAAAATATAATGAACAAATCAAAGCTACATGCATCTCCAAAAGTGTTCTGAAGATATGCTAGGTATAAAGATAAAATAAAAATGGCTTATGAAATACACATGATGATCCTTAATACCCACTTTTCTCTATAGTTTTTCAGACAATACAGCAAATCGTTGCAACATTACATTTTAAATTAAATCTTTTTATTGTGATAAGTTTTCTTTGTTTATGAAAAATTACTGTCCAATTTCATCTAAAAAGCCAGTTCAATGCTTTGAGTTTCTTCCTACTAAACAACCTGAAAACAAGGTGTGATTATTTGAAGGGTTGTATTAAGTTTAAAAGACCTATTTCTAAAAAGAGCTATATATTTTTTTTCCCAGATTCTCATTGATGCCTGAACAAAGTCAGGCTTCTTTAATAAATAGCAGAAAAGGCTAAATAAATTATTCCATTTTTTTAGAGGCCTCAGTTTAATACTTATTTCTTAAATTTATATACTGTGTCATCTCAAAGACTCCTGACAGTTTACAGCAATCAAAGTACAACTAAATATCTGTAACAAAAATAATTATATAAGTATTAAAATATCTGCAGCCATTGCAAACCACTGGAGACTTCTTGATAACCCATCAAAAGGACTAGAAGACCTCCAAGGTCCCTCCCATCTCCATTATTCTGAATTCTGTATTCTGTATATTGCAATTGGTGGTGAATAAACAGTGGGCAGTTTAAATTTGCCTAATTTTACATACAGCATAACAGAATTTGGCCACATTCAGAGAACTTATTTCACACTGATCTGGTAACAGTAGTTGCACATTAAAAAGCGTGAGCATTTCCCAGATCTTTTATTAGTTAAGGTGTTATAAACTGAGTCTGTGGGCTCTTACAGAAGATGCAGTATAGCAGGATATAATTCACAATGTCAGGACCCACCCCAAACCACGTCTTAGGAAGACAAAATTCTTGGAGTCAAATCTATTTCAAAAAGAATCTTTACTATGACATGCTTGGTTGTAGGAACGAGACAGGACTTAATATTATTCCACGAAGTAAACCCTTAGAAAGAGTTCCCAGTTTAACCCCCCTTAACCCCCATTTGGTCAGTCCCCCATCCTTTCTCTCGTATCATCCATCTCGTGGGAAAAAGGAACTTAGGACTCTTCCTGTTTATTGCTGTCTTCCATGACAAAAACCAGATGCTAGCCCCCCCTTTTGTTTCCCCAGTTCAAAAGGCTTCTCCTTTCCTTTGAAATGCCTATTGCCGGTTCAATACACATCCATTCTCTTCTCTTCGGGAGATGGCAGAATCCATGGAATAATGTTTGAAACATTCCATTTATGAATATGATATAAATGGATTCTGACACACATCCTTTTCTTCCCAGAACACTCACATAACACAGCTGAAGAAAAGTAAGACTAAGCAATAGCTCACATCAATTCAATCAATCAATCAATGATAGATTCTAATTGGCATTTCCCTAAAGGACCTTTTTTTATGGGAACAGATTGAAAATGTATGCCCTTTCTCTTGACATGGAAGATAAGCACAACATGGGTTTTTCCCATCTTCAGGAAAAGCAGCTGTTGCTGCTATTACTATTGTGAATGGTCTTACAGCCAGCCAGATGTTTAGACAGGATTATTCATTTTATTTTTTATATGTTCTTAGGTTGTCTAGGCTCTATCTAGACTGACATATCAGATTCAAATCATGCATACATAACACTATTTGCAGGGTTGTGTAGTTTGAAGGGGGAAAAGCTGCTTTTATGTGGTACTGTGTTGTGTTTGTGTTTCTGTGCTCTATTCCAGGTAAGGTAGAGGCAATGCCACCTCTTGTTTTTGAGCCTGCTACGCAATGTAAGTCAGTCACAATGACTTGGGAAGCATCTTGATGCGGGATTAGCTTTCACTTGGACTTATTTCGTTCACTTTATTCCAGAGGACAGCCTTGAGGGCTAGGAGAATGCTGTGTCTGTCATATTGTGATGAACATTGTTTTGAAGCGAGAAATCTAGCGAGCTAAAAATATCTGATTTTTTTTTTATGAGGCATCAGTGAATGTTCCTTTTATTGTGTGAAGACATTTTCCCAATGATTGTTAAGTTACTGGAAATGAGAGAATTATTGGAGGTGAGGAAGACAGCAAAAGAAGACAAGAAGTAAAAGTGGGGTCAAAATGTAAAGATCAATGGTAATGTGAAAAAGGCATTGATCAATAATCTTGTGAAGTTGTCCGTTAAGTTGCTGATTTTAATTAGAAGTTTTCAATTCATAAGCTTATTATTTCCCTTACTTTATTACTTCTCTCTTTCCTCACTCTCCACTGAGTTATTTGTAAAGTAATAAAGGCAGGATTAAAAAAAATCTAAAAAATAAAATAAAATAGAAGACCTTCCTGTATTTGCATTCAAGAACTGCTGATAGAAAAAAAAAAGGTAACAGTGAACTAAAGTAGAATATCCTGCTCAAAAGGCTTCCAATTTAGGAGCAACAGGGAACATTTTTTTCAAGTCAGCTAACAGATTTCTGACTGCCTAAATTTTACTAATGATACTGAGGATGCTCAGTGGATGATAATTTGCTGGGTCCTTTTTCTTGCCTTTTTTGACACATTATTTATTTACTGTATTAAGAGACTTACATAGTGGCGCAGTGGTTAGAATGCAGCACTGCAGGCTACTTCTGCTGATTGCCAGCTGTCGAGTCTCCACCAGCTCAAGGTTGACTCAGCCTTCTATCCTTTTGAGGTCAGTAAAATGAGGACCCAGATTGTTGGGGGCAATATGCTGACTCTATAAATCACTTAGAGAGGGCTGCAAAGCACTGTGAAGTGGAGTATAAGTCCATTATATTGTAACAAAAACTCCCAGGATCTCAAAGGTGACACCTCCCTACATATCCATGGGGATCCAGCCTCACTCTAGCTCAACATTTGTGGGAGAAGTCAGCTCTCCCAAATTTCCAGATAATGAGGAACTCCCAGATCTCATGGGAGAAAGATGAAATGGCACCATTTAGGGAAGGGCCCCAAAGAACACACCCTATCACACCTGGTGGAATGGGAAGACACCTTCAAGGAGAGGTGATCTCAGTAATAATGTAACTCTGTGCTATCTGGAGACTTAAAGGTGACAATCAACATCTTGAACTGTATCCAGAAAGAGACTGGCATCCAGTGCAATTTGTTCAGCAATGGTGTAATACAGTATGAGTGAGTCATGAATCATAATAACTATCTGTACCATTAGATTCTGGACCCACTTATACTTCCAGATGGTCTTCAAAAGGAGCCACACGTAGAGCGTATTATGATAATCCAACTGAGAAATGACCAAAGTGTAGTACTTCTATCAATGTAAAAAAAAAAAGATGACAAATTGGTCAGAATGCTTCTATATGAGTTTAGGGAATTAAATCATCCCTTGAGGCTTTTCAGGTTTCAGCTGCTTAATTAACTTTGGAAATAGAGACAGGGAGCCACTCAGGAAGAGAGGGGCATGCTGGATAAATTGAAAATATAGAGAGGTTTTGCTGCATAAAATTGGTGGAAATGAAACCTGTAAGGTTCTATTGAGATGTGGCAATAAAGTTGCAAGGGAGGATTGAATCTCTCCTGAGAAAGATATGATTTCCTTTTTGTTTTTGTAAATAATTTGCTACTGTCTTCCTCCACAAAGTTATTCAGCCTTGCATTTCAGTCTACAGATCTGGATTTCCCAGATAATCCCCCATTCAAACACCAATCAGAGTCATTCTTATTTAGCTTTCTAGATCAGCCTGTGCTTGAAATACTGGTGGCTGAGTAAGTGCGGCAGAATTCTTACCATATGCTTGGTTTTGGCTTTAAAATATTAAGGTTTTAAAACAAATATATTATTTTCAAGATAATACAGATGCATGTCTGTATTTATATTTCATGACTAATCTGCTAATGTCTAGTTTTGATGTCTTACTGTTACATTTTTAACAGGAAGGATTCACTGCTCAGAGACTGGGATTTCAAACTCTGCCTTCGAAAGTCTGGAATGCAATACATACTGATGATTTCCTTTATAAAACTAACAATTGCTAGTATAGACATTTTGATGCCTAAAGAATTGGCTTCCAGATAGCAAAGATGGGTCTGGGAACAGAAAACAGTAGTTGCAAACAATGAAACCACTGGTACACAAGAGTGAAATGTAAGTCATGCTTGAGGTTCTGATCCATAAAAGCCAGTAAATATTTAATTGCTGAAGAATGATAGACATTAAAACATTAACAAGGGTTTTTGTTTGTTTACTTGCTTGCTCTGTGGAAAACATCTATACAATTAGAAAATCAATAAAATAATTAATGGACAGAAGGTCAATTACTAGTGAAAAAGAAAACAGTTGATACATACGGTTGGGTGAATAAAAGCATCAGTTAGTATTTCCATTTGAACATGCATGGCATTTTTTCCTCTCTCCCCAGAAGCCCACAATGTTGCAAACAAAAGGAAAATGTCACATACTGTATTTCTGTTTTAGACTCAATACTATGACCTCTTATGAGGGCAGGAAGTGTGTTATTAAGATTCATGTTTGGTTCAAGTAGACAATGACTCAGAGTGGTTCACAATGAAAAGAGTTTATTCAATACACATAAGTCAACTGACAACTGTCAAATGTTTCAAGCTTTTATACTAGAACTGTTTAAACCAGTGGCGTAGCGTGGGTTGTCAGCACCCGGGGCAAGGCAAGTAATTTGCGCCCCCTAACCCGGTGATGTCATGGCACTGCCGAAAAGACGCACCCCGCAGCGGCGTAGACTTTCCAAGAAGAGTCGCGCGCATGCGGGATGCTTCCAGGTCCCTCTCGAGGGCGGCTGGGCGGGGCTCCGACCTGCAAGAGCCGCTGCATTCAAGCTCGCACGTGAGCCCCGCTAAATAAAGCCACACATGCACACGAAGCTAGGCCAGCCGGCCGGCGGGTCCGTCTTTGCTCGGCCAAGCCTGCCGGGGCGCCTGCGGGGCGCTTGCGTTTGGCCTGAGCCTGGGCAGATAGTTGGGCGCTTCTATTTATTTTATTCAGTTTATGTGGCCGCCCATCTCACCTGCCGGACTTGTTTCGCTTTGCAAGAAAGAGCAGCTCAAGAGCGGAGCCAAGCCGACTCTGTGCAGCCCTTGGGGCTCCCTGAGCAGCTCAGTGCGAGCGCGCCCCCCCAGATGTTGCGCCCGGTGCGGCCGGCCCCCCCTGCACCCCCCACGCTACGCCACTGGTTT